>NC_045439.1:113434322-113481619 GCF_002776525.5 Piliocolobus tephrosceles
AGTTTGCTCCTCAGTGGAGCTCTGTGAGGTAGACCTAATTTTTTTTCAGTGAGGAACTGCAGGACAGAGAAGCTACTATCATGACTGAACCTTATAGTCTGGCGGCAGTGGCGGTCAGCCTTGAACCTAGGTCTGTGAGGTCAAATTGTCATGCAGTTTGTGCAGTCTCCCCACCAGAAACAGCCAGTTCCTCATTAGGGAGAAGGCGGCCATGTTTTTCTTTATCCTTCTCACTTCCAGAGCCACATTAAAACCCACCAGAATAATGGGATGAGTTTTCGGGAAGGGGGAAGTGTACATGGATATATCACAAACAGAATAGGATTCCATACAGCAAGGCCTGGAGTTTTACATAGCTCGACTAAGAATTGTTCATCATTCCTCTGTTACCTTATTTGTTCCAAACATTTTTTTTCAGACAATCAAATGGGGGATGGGACCAGGAGGGAATGAGCAAGAAAGAAATGCCAGTAATCATGGTGAATAACAGTCGTAGGGGTAAAGTGACAGCTCAAGGTTTTACTGTTGTCATAAAAGTGGTGCAGTTTTAGAGCTTTAAGATGAGCAAATCTCTGGGGTCTATGTCCACCGTGGTTCTAATAGCATTAGAAAGGGTGAGTTGGTATAAACAATAACAAGATTTATGTTAGTGCAAACTGCTGACTATTGACTCTGATTCTGAAGAGAGGAGAAAAGAGAAAGCGAAACTAAACCAGATTACTGTTATCTCCCTATTTATGGGAAAGTGAGAAACTCGACCGATTCTAGTGGACATTAACAATGGGAAGGTAAGCAACGGAGTCTAATGCCTTAAGATTATAGTCAGTAGAAATAAAATGGAAAAAGAGGACAATAAAAAAAAGCTGTGGTGTGACTGCTTTGAACTGCAAGTTTCTAACCACAGAAAGGAGCTGACCAAAAGGAGCTGGACTAGGACAATTGTACACCCAGAGGAACAGAGATTTTGAAATCCTACTTTGTGGAACAGAACACCTCACCAAAAGTGGCTACCAGTAGAAAAGAAAACCCCAAACAGTCTTTCATGCTGACTTGTCTTTCAGTTTGTAAAATGTTTTTGAAACAGAACACCTAGGATTTGCCTACACTACCTGGACTTGACTTTTATGCCAAATTAACATACAAGGATGCCATCTCCGTCCCTTTTTCATCAATAAAAAGGAGACTGAACCAAGCTCTTCTCCTCTTTGCAGTTCATTATCTATTATAAGAGGTACTTTTCTACCCCAAGGAAACTTCCCATTGGGTTTATGATTATTATTGAATATCACAAACATTTTGGCTTCATCAGTTTATATTAACTATCTCATTAACTCAGATAGATATTTTCAGCAACAAAAAAATGATTTTTGTATTATTATTGTATTGTATTATTTTAGGTGGGAAGTCCCTTATTGTATTATTTTAGGTGGGAAGTCCATCTTCTTAAACACAACCACATTATTATAAAAACAAATATATAGGAAAGAAGTCTTTGGCCACAGGAGGGAACTTAACCAAAGTTCCATTGACAGATCTTACTTAGCACAGTAAAAAAGAATTCAAGCTTAAGACAGAGAACTGAAAATTAAGCACAAGATCCGCTCCCATAATCTGGGAATTCTATGACCTCCCTAAAGGAAAGAGTATGTAGTCTGTTAAATCTGATCATAAAATATATCCTTGAGGCCTTCAAATGTAACATGTCGGATGCTCAATCCATTCAGTATGGGCCAGTTGGACAGCTAAGATGTCAGTCCCCCCCCTTTCAGGGTAGTCCTTCTGGTGTTATTGCCACAGAATACAGCCTTCAGAAAAAGGATGCAAACTATAAAGTCAATGAAATAGTACAAATATTAGGATAGACATACACTTTCATTATATATTTATTAAATGTACCTGCATATTATACCTATACATCTACTTTTCTATATAGGACCTGGAAAGATAGAAATTAAATTTTTAAGCGATTATCTATGGAGTATGAGAATGGTAAGCAGTCTTTACTTTTTATTTTGTACATTACTTTATTGATTTTTTACAGTGAGAATTTATTAATTTAGCAATTAAAAATAAAGTCAAGACAGTTTTTTTTTTCCTAAAGAACAGATTAGGTAATTGGAGACCAAAAAAAAAAAAAAATCTGGTTGGCTACAGACAAAGTTCAGTGCACAGTTAAAACTAATTATTTTGGGGTGATCTTATGGCTAAGAAATCATGATGTGAGAAAGATTTTTTTTTATTTACTAGGACATCTCTATAAATTCACTAATTTGTCCTAATTTTTATTGCCTTTGAGATTCATTTAGATTTGAGCAGTTAGCAATTATTTCTGCCTCGGGAGGATAAATCATTACCCTAGGTAAAGCAAGTCAGAACCATTACTAAGGTTTCATCTCAACCAAAGAACATTTTACAGTACCAATTTTAGAGATGCATGTTATAAAAAGATACACTCTGATGGTTTGGGATTGGAAGCTCATGATCAAGAGGTAGAATAACAGCAAGACTATAGCTTTTGTGCAAGATCATGATCAACTCTAAGCTACTTAGAAAGCTGGATTATTTGGGGCCTGGAGCCCTCTATATTCTGACATGTGCAGTCTCACACTGAACAAAGCAGGTGTTTAAATACACAAATTTCCTGTGAGAATGGAGACAAATAACCGGAGTGCAGTTAGATTTGTTTGTTTGCCAATATTCTTTAAATATGTAGTAGAAACAAAGGATCTAGTGCTGAGGTGCTGAGGTGAGGAAAGGAGAGGGGGAATGAAGGGTAAGAGGCAAGGGAGTGCTTAGAGTTGTTCCAACCAATTTCATAAATCGAGCCACTGAGGAAGGTGTAAGAAATGAAGACCAAGTTCATGAAAGCTCAGAAATTGAGGATTTGCGTGCAAGACATACTCTCTAAAACAACTGAGCAAGGAGAAAAAGGGCAAGAAAGAAATACTTCATAAAGCCAAGCCTAAACTAATGCTTTTTGCCCTATACCTTCACATTTACACTTAACCTAAAAAGATTAAAATATCATAATAATTCTGAGATTCCTGGCTCTCAAGATTTCCATTATGACACATCAATAAAGCAAGGCAAGGTGACTGAGAAAGAGCGGCCGGCTTTCATTTCCTGCTCATTTGAAGGTCACTTTTGGAGATAAAGATTATATTTTTGCAGAACCAGAGGATACACGAACATTTCTAGAAACTTGTAACATCAGATGTTCTGAACGAGCAAAGGAAAATGAATGATCCTATTAAGATACTTCTGACCATAAATCAGAGGTGTTAAGCTCTGACTGGCTAACTTCAGCTTCCCATTTGACTCATTTGAAAATGGAACTGATGTGAATGTAGATTGGAGGAAAATGCTCAGTGCCATTAGAAGTGGCTCATAAGCTGCTCCTCACGGATCTCAGATTGAAATACAGTGTGCCTAGCACCCGGGGACAAATATTTGCATCGTATCATTGTTAAGTGACTCTGTCCGAGTAGCAGAAAAATGGGTGTCATGCCTGTAATACAAAAGAACTGGTTGTGTTAAAACACACAGGCTTGCAGGGAAGGGTGGTGAGCAAATTACTAATGCCTGGCACTTGGAAAGGGTGATTGCATTTTCAAGGTTTTTAATAAAGGACTTTTTTACCCCTCTCCTATTTGCACAAGCATCTATTTCTCCCTATGCTCTGATGTCACAAAATTTGCTTCCTCTAATATTTGTGATATTTTGCTTTGACCCTCTAAGGGGGCAATTCTTCAGCAAGGGATATGTGGACTCATTTTCTGCCATTCTTTCTGAGTTCTTAGTATCCAGGGACTTTTTCCTAGGTAGCTTGGCGAAGTTCTGCCACTCACTCACAGGCAAGTGACTTAACCTTTCAGAGCCCCAGTTTTCCCATCTGCAAAATGAAGCTAAAAAAATTCTCATCCCAGAGTGGTGCTTTGAGGCATAGAATTGGATTTGTTAAGGAAAAAAAACCTGGCACTTAATAAATGGCCAACAAATGTTATCTTTCTTCTACTACAAAGGTGCCATGTGGATAAAGATGAACTCCTTGACACAAAAACCCCAACGATTAAGTGATCGAATAATTATTTTTCATTGCTGAAAACATTAAATGCATTACCTTTGCTTTGCCAGGGCTCCATGCAGTGTCTGACACACAATGGCTAGTCGATAATGTTTGTCTCATAGTTGCTTTAAATGACCCCTATCAATGCAAACAGATCAGCCATTTCAATGGTCAACTGAGGGGGAAAGAAGCTATCAGAACAGCTGAAGAAACGTTGTCGGTGAGCATCTGTGATGGAGGCGAGTGTTGGGGAACTTGGTGAGGGCCTCTGAAGGCCTCTCTTCTGAACCTTGTGTGCTCGCCATGCCACGTGCCACTAATCAACACAATGCACAGGGCAGAACATTAGAAACAGCTGTTTAAGGATTTCATCAATATCGCTTAGTCTTGAATGTGCCATGGTGAAATACGTATATACTAGTCCCTTCAAAGAACAGAGCAGAGACACCCAGCCATGATCTTTAAAAGAAACCAAATGGTATCTTACATATTCTACTATAACTACCACAGGTATTGCAATTAGGAAAGTCACATATGAAGGCAATTAAATGATTAATTATTGAAAAACACCCTAAGAACTAAATAATGACTCAATCTCTAAATCTTAATTTTATCATCTGGACAGTTTCTTAAACTGCAGGTTGTTGAGAAATAGTGCTAAATATTTTTCATACTTTGAGTTTGAATGATAAACTATAGTTCTTTAATACCAACACATCTTAAAGAAAGAAGAAAACATATTGAAGGAAAATTCTATATTTCTTAATAAAGGATTTTTTGACAAGTCTATTAAATTCTAAAATAAATACTTCAAATTAAGTCAGACCTCACTGAAAACCCACAGTACATCTGAACTGATATTTTTTTTTCAGTAAATAAATGATCAAAACGCCATGTTATACATGCCAGAATTTCTGTTTCTATTCCCTAAGAAATTCCTGAAGAGGAAACTCTAATTTCATTTTGACGTGTTTTTGGTGCTTGTGGAGATGACTTTTGCACCTAGGTACAAATACTGTAGTTTGTAAGGCTTTAAAAGTTATTTGTTTCTTCATTCAGTCGCATGCCAAGGTTTTCTTTCTTTTCACAAGACTAAGTTTTCTTCATTCAAGTTGGAAAATTAAACCAAAATAATTAAAATATTAAATATTTCTCATAAATTCTGAAATTATTCACTAAAGTTGTCAAGTATAGATATTAGAAGCAGAAAATATTTGACAACTAGGCTTGTCAATTTACCATCTATGAAAGTATTTTCAAGGTCTTTCAAACTTCATCCAAAAAAAAGTATAATTTCTCATCTTTATTATGTATTATATACTTGATCACATACTCCCAGTATGCTCATACATTCCTCTGAATGTATGAATTCATATTCACACCTTGATTTTTTTCATTTGTGTTCATTGTGCAAACTTTTGTTGTTCTATTATGCCCTAAGCTCTGGATATAATTATGAACAAATGCCCCAATACCCACTGCCTTCGTGGAGTTGACGATCTAATATGGGAGAGAGATGTTAATAAAAAATCATAGAAGATAAATAATTACACACCATGGTACATGCTCTGAGGAAAATGCGTTAGGTGTGATGAGAGCAAAGAACAGGGGATCTGACCTGGTTTGGTGGTTACGGGAAGACTTCCATGAGAAGGAGAGTTGGGTTGAGGTATGAAGATTACTGATCAGTCATTAATGATGGAAAAGGCTGGAAGAGAATGCAGTTGGCTGACCTAGTTTCAAAATTTGGGAAGAATCATTCTACTTTGAAGTAAGTAGAAACAAGACCAGTGTAGCTAGAGACTTTGAAGCAATAATTCCCAACCCTGGCTGCACTTGGGAGCTTTAAAAAAAAAATGCAGACACCTGGGCCTCATCCCCTGAGATTTAGATAACAATCATTAGGGGATGAGGCAGGACTCTGGTATTGTTTTAAAAGTTCCCAGCTGAATCCAATGCATAGCCAAAATTCAGAACTGCTGCCTTAGCGTTAGAGGGAGTGTGACAAAGAAAAAGCTTGGGGTTAGACCGTGTAAAATCTTCAGTGCCTCGTCCAAGTTTTTGGTCTTTATGCTAAGAGCAAGGAGAAGCCTTTGAAAGAGCATGTAAAAAATGAATATACAATTATGATGGTGGCTGAGACAGCAAATGGCTATAATAATGAGAAAACAACTAGCTTTAGTGACCTGGATACACTCATTCAATCATGTGGTCATTTCTTTTTTCCCTGTGGAAGAACAGTTTATTGAGATATGATTTTGTGTTTTTTCCTCCTGTATTTCTTTTCTTTTGAGATGGAGTTTCACTCTTGCTGCCCAGGCTGGAGTGCAATGGTGAGATTTTGATTCACTGTAACCTCCATCTTCCGGGTTCAAGTGAATTCTCCTGCCTCAGCCTCTTGAGTAGCTGGAATTATAGGTGCCCGTCACCACGCCCAGCTAATTTTTTTTTTGTATTTTTAATAGAACTCCTAGCTTCAGGTGGTCCTCCCACCTCGGCCTCCCAAAGTGCTGGGATTACAGGCATGAGCCACCGCACCTGGCCTTTTCCTCCTGTATTTTTAAATCTCTAACCTCTACTAGCAGGTAACCTCTTGTATCAAAGTTGCTTGAAGTAAATGCTCTTCTGGCCAGGCTCAGTGGCTCACGCCTGTAATCCCAACACTTTGGGAGACTGAGGCAGGAGAATCTCTTGAGCCCAGGAGTTCAAGACCAGCCTGGGCAACATATTAAGACCTTTTTTCTACAAAACAACAACAACAACAAAATAGTGAACTGGTTGTAGTGGCGGGCACCTGTGGTCCCAGCTACTTGGGAGGCTGAGGCGGAAGGATTTCTTGAGCCCAGGGCTCAAGGCTGCAGTGAGCCATGATCATGCCACTGCACTCCAGCCTGGGTGACAGAGCGGGACCCTGTCTCCCTTTTCTCAAAAAAACAAACAAACAAAAAACTGTTCCTTATGTTTTTTTTAAAAATAAATTATTTCATTGAATTATTTTATCCTAGAGTGGAAAGGAGACGGCAGTGCCTGCAAAGATTAAGGTCAGCTGGGGTCAGAGCAGGTGGAAGACCTCATGGGAGAGTACAACGGTGTTACAGTGGTGTTTTGGGGGTCCCACAGCTGAAGAATTTAAGGGATGGTTAAGAGTTGGTAAGGATACCTTCCCAGAATCCACCCCCTCACCCACCATGAACAACCAATGTTGATTAATATTGTATTTCTCACTATCCATGTGAGAAATACGGTGATAGTGAGATAGTGAGGGTGTGGATTTAAGGTTCAGTTTAACTTGATTTAAAGAAAATGAAGATATGTGACATGCCTTATATACTAAAGTTATGGTTGCAGATTCACAATCTTTATATTACATTGAACCATATACAGTAAGCACCAACTACTTGACAGTCATCATGCTAGAGGCTAGGAACAGACCAGTGTGCAAGATAGACCCTGGTTACAGCTTTTATAGCACAGTGAGAAAGACAGACTTGAAATAAAACAGTTGTTCTGTAAAGGAAAATACCAGGAAGGAAATTTGCAGGGATGTTAAAATGTGCAAGGTGAGTCTATGGAACTCTGTTCCACTGATCTGTTTTTCTTTCTTTACAACAGTGTGACACTATCTTGATTACTGTAGCTTAATAATAAGTCTTGAAGTCAGTAAAAATTCAACTTTGTTCCTTATCAATATTGTTTTACTCATTCTAGGTTTTTATCACATCTATGTAGAATCAGCTTGCCAATTTCTGAAAGAAAATTCCATGGTGTTTTTATTAAAATTATGTTTTATTGGGATTATATTATAAAGTAAACTTGTGGGGAACGAATGCCTTGCCAATGTTGAATCTTCTGATCCATTGACATAGTAAATATCTCTGTTTACTTAGGTTGTTTTAAAAATTCAGCAATTTTTAAATGTTTTAAATGTACAATTCTTGTACTCACATTTGTCAAATTTATACCTAAATATTTTATTTTATGATGCTATTGTAAGTGATATTTTTCAGTTTTAATTTCTAATCATTTGTTGCTAGTATGTAGAAATGCAATTGATTTTTATATATTTATCCTACAGCCTTGCTAAATTTGTTCAAATAGCTTTTTTGCAGATTCGTTGACAGTTTTATTTTTCTTTTCTAATCCGTATGCCATTTTATTTCTCACCTTATTGCATTGACCAAGACCTCCAGTACAATAGTGAAAAGAAGTGACAAGAATTGTAGGACTTTATAGATGCCCTTTGACAGATTAAGGAAGTTCCCTTCTATTCATAGCTTGCCGAGAGTTTTTAACATGAATGGAAGTTGAATGTTGTCAGATGCTTTTTTCTGTGTCTATTAGAATGGTCATACAATTTTTCTGCTTTATTCTATTAATTTGTTGAATTGTCTTAATTTATTTTCAAATATTAAACTAACCTTGAATTCCTGAGATACTTCACTTAGTCATTTTATATTATCCTTTGTATATATTGCTAAATTTGACTGCTACAATTTTGTTAAGAATTTTTTTGTTTATATTCATGAGGGATATTGCCCAAGAAATTTATTATAGTATCTTTGTGTGGTTTTGATATGAGGTTACCCTCATAAGATGTGTGGGAAAATTGTGACCTCATAAGATGTGTGGGAATGTTTTCTTACTCTTATATCCTCTGAAAGAATAGGTGTATATTGGTATTATTTCTTTCTTATATACAGGTTATCTATTTCTTCTTCAGTGAGTTTTGAGCATTTGTGTCTTTCAAGAAATTTATCTGTATCATCCATGTTTTCATCTAAGATTTATTGGCATAAAGCTATTTACACTATTCCTTTATTACATTTTAAAGTAGTATGTGTAGTGATATTTTTTCTTTTCTCCCTCCTTCCTTCCTTCCTTCCTTCCTTCCTTCCTTCCTTCCTTCCTTCCTTCCTCAGAAGGTCACACTCTGTCACCTAGGCTGGAGCACAGTAGCATGATCACAGCTCACTATAGCCTCGACCTCCCAGGCTGAGGTGATTCTCCAACCTCAGCCTCCTCAGTAGCTGGGGCTACAGGTGGGCCCAGCTATTTTTTGTGTTTTCTTGTAGAGACGGTGTCTTGCTATGTTGTGCAGGCTGGTCTCAAACTCAGGCTCAAGCATTCCACCTACATGAGCCTCCTGAAGTGCTGGGATTATAAGCCTGAGCCACCATGCCCAGCTGGTATTTCCATTTTCATTCTTTTTGTGGGTAATTTATGTTTGTTTTTTCTTGATATTTTTACTAGCAGTTTATAGCTTTAATTTTTTTCCAAAGGACCAACTTATGGTTCAATTAATATTTTTATTATTTTGTTTTCTCTTATATTGAGTATTATTTTCTATTGTAGCTTTTCTTCTGGTTACTTTAGGTTAATTTGTTCTTCCTTTCTTAGTTTCTTAAGGTAGAAATTTAGATTCTTTGTGAATCCCTTCTTCTTTCCTAATATTAGTGTTTAAATTTATAAGTGTTTCTCCCCTCATTGATTTGATGGCATCTGACAACTTTTGATATGTTGTCTTTTCCTTTTCATTCAATTAAAAGTATTTTCTAATTTCTCTTTGACTTTATAATTCAACTCATGGGCTATGCAGACTTGTTCAATTACAAATATTTGGGAATTCTCTATATGCCTTTTTGTTAACTTTAATTCTATTGCCATCATAAAGCATACTTTTTATTATTTAAAATATCTTAAATTATTAAAACTGGTTTATGGCCCAGAATATATTCTATTTTGGTGAATGTTTCATATGTACTTGAAAAGATTGTGCATTCTGCTATTATTGGACAAAATGTTCTATCAATTTATTACATCACGTTGGTGATAGTGTTGTTCAAATCTTCTGTATCCTTTTGATTTTTGTCTGCTTATTTTATTGAATACTGTAAGAGAATGTTTAAAATCTCCAACTCTAATTGTGGACTTTTCTATTTTACTTTTCAGTCCATAATTTTTTTTTGTTTTTTTGCTTCATGTGCTTGAAACTCATTTATTAGCAACTCAAATATTTATCATTATAAAATACCCCCACTTATTCCTGATAATATTTCTTATTCTGAAATCCACTTATTCAATACTAATAAATTATAGATTTCTTTTGTTTTGCCTTTTCATAGTATTTGTTTTTTTCCATCTTTTTAGTTTTGGTCCATCTTTTTTTCAAAATTTAAAGTGAGTTTCTTAGAGACAAACTATTTACAGTTGTGTGTATATGTAAATTGAATAAAAGTAAGTGCTCTCTTTTATGTTTTTTTTTTTTTTTTCCTGCAGTATAATGATTTTGAGGGTCATCTGTGTTGTTGCAGGCATCAATCAACCTGCTGGACATACACTAAGGTGACTCTCATGAGTCATATCCTTTTACAAACCCTTCCCCTTGAGCATGGGTGGGACCCATGACTTGCTTTTAACCAACAGAATGTGGCAAATAAGGGACACCATGCTCCTATTTATTTTATTTTTCCTCACTGTTAGATTTGGATTTTCAATTCACCTAAAATTTGTTTGGAATTAGGATGTGAAATGACATTCTGAATTTTAAAATAGTTAATAAGTAGTCCCAAAATAATTTATTGATTTCATTTCCTCATCATTCTGTAGTGTCTGTTTTATAGTATATTAAATGCTTATATTTAGACAAGATTCTGGAGGAGGCAGGATGTTTAAACATGAAAACAAGTTTTAGGGTGGGGACTGGAATCATAGAGAAAATATAATGAAAAAATGAAAAGATAAAAAGCAATTACTTGAGCCACAGAGGCAGAGGTTGCAGTCAGCCAAGATTGTGTCATTGCACTTCAGTCTAGGTGACAGGAGTGAAAAAAAAAGGCAATTAGTGGGGCAAAAATTAGGCAATAAAAATCTGAAAATAAAGGTTTGTTTTCTGATTATAACATTCTTAAAATATTCTGTATAAAGATATTTACAAAAAAGAAATTGAAAAAGACACAAATAAATGGAAACATATCCTGTGTTCATGAGTTGGAAGAATTAAATTGTTAAATGTTAATGTTAATTTGGGGAGTAGTATTGCCCATACTACCCAAATCAATCTACAGATTCAATGCAATCCCTACCAAAATTCCAATTGCATTTTTTATGGTAATAGGAAAAACAATAATAACACGCATATGGAATCACAAAAGACCTGAATAGCCAAAGCAATCTTGAGCAAAAAAAGAACAAAGTTGGAAGCATCACACTACCATATTTCAAAATATACTACAAAACTCTAGTAATCAAAACAACATGGTGTTAGCATAAAAACACACATATAGACCAGTGGAACAGAACTGAGAGCTCACAAATAAATCTCTACACATTTAGGGTAATTGATCTCCAATAAGGGTGCCAAGAACACACAATCAGGATAGAACAGTCTCTTCAATAAATGTTGCTGGGAAAACTGGATAGCCACATGCAGAAGAATAAAACTACACTCTTAATCCATGTACAAAAATCAAGGCAAAATATATTAAAGATTTAAACATAAGATCTGAAACTGTAAAACTACAAGAAGAAAACATAGGGAAAAAGCTTCTTGACATTGGTCCGGTTAATGATTTTTTGGATGTTCCAAAAAGCACAGACAACAAAAGCAGTAACAGGCAAATAAGATTACATCAAACTAAAAAGCTCTTGCACAGCAAAAGAAACAACAGAATGAAGAGACAACCTATGGAATGAGAGGAAATATTTGCAAACCATACATCTCGTAAGGGCACAGAAAGATATTACCTCATACCTATTAGAATAGATATTATAAAAAAGACAAAAGCTAACAAGTGTTGGCAAAGATGTGGAGAAAAGGGAACTCTTGCACACCATTAGTGTGACTGTAAACCAGCACAGCCCTTATGGAAAACAATATGGAAATTCCTTGAAAAGTTAAAAATAAAACTACTATATGATCCAACAATTTCACTATTGAGGATATATCCAAAGAAAATAAAATCAGTACATCAAAGAGATATCTGCACACCAATGCTCAGTGCAGTTTTATTCATAATAGCCAAGATATAGATTAAACCCAAGTGCACACTGAGGGACGAATGAAGAAAGAAAATGTGATATATATGCATACGATGGAAAACTATTCAGCCTTTAAAAAGAAGAAAGTCCTGTCATGCAACAACATAGATGAACCTAGAGGACATTATGCTAAATGAAATGAGTCAGCCACAGAAAGACAACTACTGCATTGTGTCACTAATATATAGAAGCATTGAATCCACAGAAGCAGAGATTAGAATGGAAGTTGCAAGTGAGAAGAGTGAGGGAAAGGGGACTGGAGAAATGTTGATCAAAGGATACAAAATTTTAGTTAGCTTGAATAGGTTCTGGAGATCTGTTATACAGTGTGTGGTGGCTATAGTTAATAATAATGGATTGTATACTTGAAAATTGCTAAGAGAATAGATCTTACATGTTCTCAGCACAAAAAAATGATAAGTATGTGAGGTCATTAACATATGAATTAGCTTGATTTAATCATTTCACAGTGTACAGCAGTCTTCCCAAAGAACAATTTTTTTTTTTGTTTGCTTTTTTAGATAGGGTCTTGCTGTGTGGCACCAGGCTGAAGTACAGTGGTGTGATCACCGTAACCTTGAACCCCTTGGCTTAAGTGATTCTCCCACATCAGCCTCCCAAGTAGCTAGAACTATAAGTATGCACCACCAAGAACAATTTTTTAAATCGCAAAATACTGTAATTAAAGTGATATGAATGTGGTCTCTCTCAAAATATTTTATTGTACTGTACTCACCTCTCTTGTGATGATGTGAGACGATAAAATGCCTACGTGATGAGATGAAGTGAGGTGAATGACATAGGCCCGGGATGTAGTGTTAGGCTGCTACAGACCTCTGATAATATGCCAGGAGAATCACCTGCTTCAGGCGATCCTGGACCATCAAGCCATGAGGAAGCCGAGGCTGTATGTCAGGAGCAGATGATGCAGTTGACTAATGGGTGTTCTGACCTAGGTATACAGTGCAGAGACACTTGACAAGAAAATGATTCATGTCCTGGACAGTATGGGTCAGGACAACTTGAGATTCTTCACACTAATCAGAACAATGCAATTTAAACGTTATGAATTATTTCTGGAATTTTCTACATAATATTTTTTGACCCAGTTGACCACAGATAACTGAAATCATGGAAAGCAAAACTATGGATAAGAAGGGACTACTGCACACCTATGTCAAAACGTCATGCTGTATGCTGTAAATATATTCCATTTTTATTTGTGAATTATATTTAATAAAGTTGGGGAGAGAAAGAAATTTACAAAAGAGAAAATACAACTTACTGATAAACATATTAAAAGCTAACACGTGTTGAATAGTTCATATGCCCCAGTAACCAGACTAACTGCTTTACATGGATCTCATTCAATTCTCATAGCAGCTCCAGAAAGTAACAGAGGCTGGATATATTTTAATACTCGCTATATATATTATTCATTTTCACTTGGTAAATTAGCAAAGTTTATTGAAATTCTGGTGGTAAGACAATTTCTTGGGTGGAACACAAAAAGCACAAGACAAAAGGACAAGTCACAAAATGGGAAAAAAAATTTCATTGCATATATCTAACAAAAGTACGTATATCCAGAACATATAAAGAAGTCCCAAAACTCAGGAAGACAAACAACCCATTTAAAAAATAGGCAAAAGATTGGAGGAGACACTTCCCCCAAAGATGTGGAAATGGCAAGAAAGCATCTGAGAGGGTCTGCATCAGCTGCCATCCATGGGGAAATGCAAATTAAAACCACAGTGAGATGCCACTGTGAACCAATTAATATGGCTAATATTAAAAAGATTGGCCACACCAGGCTGGGTGCGGTGGCTCATGCCTGTAATCCCAGCACTTTGGGAGACTGAGGTGGGTGGATCATCTCAGGTCACGAGTTTGAGACCAACTTGGCCAACTTGGTGAAACCCCTCCTCTACTAAAAATGGAAAAATTAGCCAGGTGTGGGGGCACCTGCCTGTAATCCCAGCTACTCAGGAGGCTGAGGCAGGAGGATTGCTTGAACCTGGGAGGTGGAGGTTGCAGTGAGATCATGCCACTGCACTCCAACCTGGGCAACAGAGCAAGACTCTGTCTTGAAAAACAAACAAACAAACAAACAAACAAACAAACAAAAAAACACAAAGATTGGGCATACCAAGTGTTGTCAAGGGTTTGAAGCAAGTGGAACTCTCATACACCATTGGTAGGCACATTCAGTGGGTTACCACTTTGGAAAACAGTGTGGTAGTTTCTGATAATATCAAGCATGCACTTACCACATCACTATGAAATCCTACTCCTAGGTGATTGCCCTGGAGAAATGAAAGTCTCACATGAAAACCTGTAAGTGAATGTTCATAGCGGCTTTATTCAAAACAGCCCAAACCTAAAGCAACACAAATATTCCAAAGGGAGAAAGAATAAACAAATTGTGAATCTGCCACTCAGCAACAATGAACTTGTCTCAACTAACAACACGGACGGATAGCAAAGTCATTATGCTGAATGAGAAAAGCCAAACCCAAAAGCATATACACTGTGTGATTTCACTGACAGGAAATTCTAGAATAGGCATAGGTTATTTAGTGACAGATCAATGGTTCCCTAGGCCAGGGAAGTGGGGGACACTAAGGGACATTTGTCTGATTGGAATACTCTGAGTTCTAACTATAATCATGGTTGCATGGGTATATATATTTCAAACTCCTTGAAATATAACTTAAAAAGAGTGTTTGTATTACATCATAAGCAAGTTATAGCTAAATAAAGCTGATTAATAAAAATATTTTTTTCATCCCAGTGGAATTTTTTTACGTTATTGAAACTGAAAAAGCAAAAAATAAAAGTTGAAAAGAAGTTTTGCTATACAAAAGAAAGCTTTGTTAAAGCAATAATGGCATAGCCCCATGTTGAAATATTATATATTTATTGTACAGCATGAATAATATTTAATGACATAAGAACATGATCAAAATGGATTTTTGAGGAAAAAGAGTCACACAATTATGTGTGTGACTTATATGTGAATTATGTGTATCTGAATTATACCTCTCTTTAATATTCTCAAGTCAGTCCTTACAGCTTAAAATTTAATTTCTTTGTGCTTTCATGCTTCCTCATTAGTTTTTCAAATCTTAGCAAAATGCTTGTTTAACTGTGTAGCCTTTTCACAAATTACTGTGTTGCCCAAAGATACACCTTTTTGTGCCTGGATTTCTATCTATAATTGAGAATACGGAAAAACATATATACATAATGTGTTTCTTCACAACCTTAGAATGTATCTAGCCACATGGGGAAATACATTTTGCAGTCTTTTTTGTTGTTTAACACGACTGAACCAGGCCAGACACATTAAAATTATTTCATATTAAAAACGTGGCATAGCCGGGCGCGGTGGCTCAAGCCTGTAATCCCAGCACTTTGGGAGGCCGAGATGGGCGGATCACGAGGTCAGGAGATCGAGACCATCCTGGCTAACACGGTGAAACCCCGTCTCTACTAAAAAAAATGCAAAAAACTAGCGGGCGCCTGTAGTCCCAGCTACTCAGGAGGCTGAGGCAGGAGAATGACGTAAACCTGGGAGGCGGAGGTTGCAGTGAGCTGGGATCCGGCCACTGCACTCCAGCCCGGGCGACAGAGTAAGACTCTGTCTCAATAAAAAAAAAAAAAAAAAAACGTGGCATAAATTATAATGTGTTATGTTAAAAACACATTTTGGAAGGGAGTATAGTGATGATGCTATTTTTCTTCCTTGAAAATTAAAGTTTCTGAATTTTTGCACAGAACACAATTTTATGCCACAAAATAATTATAAACACTCAGAAGAAATTATGTTTGACTTTCTTTCCCATTTAACCTGACATTTTATCATTTTAATTGTCCTTGTGAGTATTTGTGTGTCAGAGGAGAATTTTACATTCAAAAAGTTAACCCAATTCTCTTTAATTGGGGAGTAGAATCAGAAATTGAGTCCTTGGGCAAAGCCTGGCAGAGAAATTGAATATCAGCTCAATTTAGGTTTCAGAGGTGAAACTACCAACTGGCTATTATAATTCAGAGCATGAATACTCCTACTAATAAAATATTTTAAGAATTATTTTACTTTGCTCAAAACATCTTCAGTGCCTCCTAGATGTCAATTAAATTAAGTCTTCATTCTCAGTATGGAATTCAAAGCCTTCTACAATCAATACCTGGTTCTACCACTTACCAACTATGACTTTGGCCAAGGTACTTTTTTTGTCTGAGCTTCTGGTTTCTCAGTTGTTTAAGTTTTTGTGGGTACATAGTAGATATATATATTTATGGGGTACCTGAGATATTTGGATACAGGCATGTAATATGTAATAATCAGCATGGAAAATTGTGTATATATACCCTCGATCATTTATCCTTTGTGTTTCAATCTAGTTATACTCTTTCAGTTATTGTAAAAGTACAATTAAATTATCATTGACTATAGTCCCTCTGTTGTGCTAGCAAATACTAGCTCTTATTCATTCTTCTAACTATGTACTTTTTGTACCCATTAATCATTCCTACTTGCCCTCCACTCCCCCACTATCTTTCCCAGCCTCTGGTAACCATCCTTCTATTTTCTATCTCCATGAGTTCAATGTTTTTGATTTTTAGAACCCACAAGTAAGTGAGAAAATGTGATGTTTTTCGTTCTGTGCCTGGTGTATTTCACTTAACGTAATGATCACTAGTTCCATCCATGTTGCAAAGGACAGAATCTCATTCTTTTTTATGGCTGAATAGTACTCCATTGTATATAAGTACCATGTTTTCTTTCCTTTTTTTTTTTTTTTTTTTTGAGATGGAGTCTGGCCCTGTCCCCTAGGCTGGAGTGCAGTGGCACGATCTCGGCTCACTGCAAGCTCCACCTCCTGGGTTCACGCCATTCTCCTGCCTCAACCTCCTGAGTAGCTGGGACTACAGGCACCTGCCACCATGCCCAGCTAATTTTTTGTATTTTTAGTAGAGACATAGTTTCACCATGGTCTCGATCTCCTGACCTTGTGATCCGCCTGCCTCGGCCTCCCAAAGTGCTGGGATTACAGGCGTGAGCCACTGCGCCCGGCCAAGTACCATGTTTTCTTTATCTTAGTTGGTTTTAAAAATATTGGCCAGACACTGTGGCTCATGCCTGTAATCCTAGCACTTTGGGAAACTGTTTTTTTTTTTTTTTTTCTTTTTTTTTTAGCTGGGCATGGTTGCGTATGCCTATAGTCCCAGCTACTCTGGAGGCTGAGGTCAGGGGGTCAGGGGATTGCTTGAACTTGGGAAGTCATGGCTACAGTGAGCCATGATCATGATTGTGTCACTGCACTCCAGCCTGGGTGACAGAGTGAAATCTTGTGAAAAGAAAAGAGAAAGAGAGAGAGAGAGAGAGAGAGGAAAGCAGAAAGAAAGAAAAAAGAAGAAAGAAAGAGAAAAAGAAAGAAAGAAAGAAAGAAAGAAAGAAAGAAAGAAAGAAAGAAAGAAAGAAAGAAAGAAAGAAAGAAAGGAGGGAGGGAGGGAGGGAGGGAGGGAGGGAAGGAAGGAAGGAAGGAAAAAGGAAGGAAGGAAAGAAGGAAGGAAGGAAAGAAAAAAGAAAGAAAAGAATGGAAGAAAGAAAAGGGAGGGAGGGAGAAAGGGAAAGAAAAATATACAGGGAGAATAATATCTTGCTTATAGAATTGTGGGCAATAAAATAAAATGTTGAGCACACTATATGTGTGGTATATACTAACTAGTCAGTACATGGAAACAATTCATTTAATGTGTTACTGGGTTTATTTATTTATTTATTTATTTATTATTTTCCCTATTGCGTTATAGCTTAAAGGACTGCTGTTGTTTTTCTTCTTTTTCTCTTGTCTATTCAATGGATATTTATTGAATGCCTGCTGCTGCCAGGCATCATTCTGGGTGCTGAGGTCACAACAGTAAAGAAAACCAACATGGCTCCAGCCTTTAAGTAGCTTTCAGTCCAGTGGGGAAGACAGTCAACAAACAAGAAAAGAAATTCAAAGGGCAAAATAGCTGAAGGGGATATTAGCATAAGGTTAAGGGATAGAAACAGCATTTTGTAGTTGTTGTTAGAGAAGGACTCTAAAAGGTAAGGCTGAGGTCTGAGAAATGAGGATTTGGACAACATGCAAAGGGCAGAAGGGAAGTACAGCCCAGTAAAAGGAATGCTATGGGCCATAGGGCAGATTGGACTAAGAGCACGACATGTGAATGTGCAGAGAGGAGGGGCTGGAAATTAATGAGCGAAGGGGAGACAGTCCTGAGATTTGCCTAGAGAAATCTGCAGGGTCCAGGTCTTCATTGTCTTGGAAGCTTGGCTACGAGTTTGGGCACTATTCTGAATACTGTGGGAAACCCTGGAAGGATGCTAAGCAGAGGAGTGGCAGCATGCAATTGACAAGGGAAAAGAACATTCTGCAGAACTCTGAACACCAAATGAATGGGGCCTGGGAGTCAGGAAGGTGGTGCGGGAGGACAAGAGTGGAAGAGTTATCTTTTCATCTGCCTCTCTGGGAGGTGTGAGTATGTTGGGTAGGGCCAACTCTGGAGCACTCAGATTCATAAAGCAAATATTACTAGATCTAAAGAGAGAGCTAGATTGCAATACAGTAATAGTGAGGAAGCACATATTCAACACACTACTTGCAACATTAGACAGATTATCTAGACAGAAAATCAACAAAGAAACATTAGATTTAAATTGGCCTTTAGACGAAATGAACCCAAGAAACATTTACAGAACATTCTATCCAATAACTGCAGAATATACATTATTTCTATTAACACATAGAACATTATTCAGGATAGACCATATGTTAGGCCACAAAACAATTCTCAACAAATTTTTAAAAATTGAAATTATATCAAGTACCATCTCAGACCACAGTGGAATAAAACTAGAAATTAATACAAAGAAAAACTCTGAAAACTATGTAAATACATGGAAATTGAACAACATAATCCCAATTGACCATTGGGTCAACAAAAAAATTAAGAAAGAAATTTTAAAATTCCTTGAAAAACAAATAAAAATAGAAACAAAACATACCAAAACCTGTGGGATACAGCAAAAGCCATGTTAAGAGGAAAGTTTATAGCAATAAATGCCTACATCAAGAAGAAAGATTACGCAGCCGGGCACAAGGGGTCATGCCTGTAATCCCAGCACTTTGGGAGGCAGAGGCTAGGTGGGTCACCTGTGGTCAGGAATTCAAGACCAACCTGGTCAATATGGTGAAGCCCTGTCTCTACTAAAAATACAAAAATTAGCGGTGCGTGGCGGTGGGCACCTGTAATCCCAGTTACTGGGGAATCTGAGGCAGGAGAATTGCTTGAACTCGGGAGGCAGACTTTGCAGTAAGCCAAGATAGCGCCACTGCACTCCAGCCTGGGCAACAGAGTGAGACTCCGTCTCAAGAAGAAGAAGAAAAAAAAGAATTACGAGGCCGGGCGCGGTGGCTGAAGCCTGTAATCCCAGCACTTTGGGAGGCCAAGGCGGGCGGATCACGAAGTTAGGAGATCAAGACCATCCTGGCTAACACGGTGAAACCCCATCTCTACTAAAAAATACAAAAAAACTAGCCGGGCGAGGTGGCGGGCGCCTGTAGTCCCAGCTACTGGGAGGCTAAGGCAGGAGAATGGCATAAACCTGGGAGGCGGAGCTTGCAGTGAGCTGAGATCCAGCCACTGCACTCCAACCTGGGTGACAGAGCGAGACTCCGTCTCAAAAAAAAAAAAGAATTACGAACTAATAAAAGAATTACAAATTAATGATCTACAATGCACCTTAAGGAACTAGAAAACTAAGAACAAACCAAACCCCAAATTAGCAGATGAAAAGAAATAATAAAGATCAGAGTAGAACTGAATGAAATAGAGACTAAATGAATAATAAATAATACAAAAGATCAACTAAATGAAAAGTTGATTTTTTGAAAAGATAAAGAAAATTGATAATCTGCTAGCTAGACTAATCAAGAAGAGAGAAGACCCAAATAAGCAAAATCAGAAATGAAAAAGGAGACGTTACAACTGATACCACAGAAATACAAAAGATCATGTGACTGAGGAATATGGTGGATAGGAGGCAGGATTAGCTTGCAGCTCCTGCTTGGACAGATAGAGCACCAGGTGGAGACTCATATCATAAACTTTTGTTCCCAGAACTACTGCAGGAATATACCAGGAAAGCCAAGAGAATCCACAGACCCTTTAAAGGAAATGGATCACCACTGCCTACTCCCTGAGATGCTGAAAGTGAGTCTGCTTGCTTTCTCAATGGGGAGTCTTGTGATCTGGGCCAAGTTCTCAGCCCTGGTCACCAGCTGCCTGGAAATAGACTTGGTGCTGTTGGAGGGGGCATGATGGGACTGAGACCAGCCTTTAGGACTGTGGGCTGTGTGGAAGCAGGGTGAGGCCTGTGACTGCCAGCTTTCCCCGACTTCCCTGGTGACCTGTATGACTCAGCAAAGGCAGCCATGATCCCCCTAGGAATAGAACTCCATTGCACTGGGAATCACACCCCCACAGCAGCCACAGCAAGCCCTGCCCAAGGAGAGGCTGAGCTCAGACATCCATATCCCTGTCCCCTCCTAGTGGTCTTTCTCTACCTGCCCTGGTAGTAGAAGACAAAGGTCATAATCTCTTGGGAGCTCTATGGCCCTGCCTACTGCCTGAGAAACATGAATACTTAACCAGGTGTCCCAAGGTCAAGTTTGCATCTTCCTATAGGACCACAGTTGATGCGCTCTTGAAAGCACCACCTCCTGGCTGGAGGCCAACCAACACAAAACCAGTGCACTAAACGAAAACACAACCAAGGACCCTCACAGAGTCCACTTCATTCCCCTGCTACCTCCACTGGAGCAAGTGCTGGTGTCCATGGTTTCAAGACCTGAAGACCGATCACATCATAGATACTCTTTGTAGGGCTCTTTGTAGACACACAGGACTCTTTGTAGACACTCCCCAGTACCAGCCTGGAACTGGTAGCTCCAATGGGTAGCTAGACCCAGAAAAGCAAAAATAATCACTACAGTTCAGCTCTCAGGAAGCCCATTCCTAGGGGAAATGAGAGAATATGACACCAAGGGAGCATCCTTTGGGACAAAAAACACTGAACAGCAGCCCTTGAGTCCCAGATCTTCCCTCTGACATAGTCCACCAAAATGAGAAGGAACCAGAAAAACAATGCTGGTAATATGACAAAACATGATTCTTTAACACCCCTGAAATATCATAACAGCTCATCAGCAATGGATCCAAACCAAGACAAAATCTCTGAATTGCCAGAAAAAGAATTCAGAATACTGATTATTAAGCTAATCAAGGAGGCACCAGAGAAAGGTGAAGTCCAACTTAAAGAAATCAAAAACATGATAGAGGATACGAAAGGAAAATTCTTCAGTGAAATAGACAGCATAAATAAAAAACAATCATAACTGCTGGAAATCAAGCACACACTTAGAGAAACGCAAAATGCACTGGAAAGTCTCAGCAACAGAATTTAACAAGCAGACGAAAGAACTTCAGAACTTGAAGACGACTTTTGAATTAACCCAATCCATCAAACACAAAGAAAAAAGAATTTTAAAAAATGAACAAAGCCTCCAAGAAGTTTGGGATGATGTTAAACATCCAAACCTAAGAATAATTGGTGTCCCCAAGGAAGAAGAGAAATCTAAAAGTTTAGAAAATGTATTTGAGGGAATAATCAAAGACAACTTTCCCAGCCTTGCTAGAGATCTAGACATCCAAATACAAGAAGCTCATAGAATCTCTGGGAAATTCATTGCAAAATGATCATCCCCTAGGCACATAGTCATCAGGTTATCTAAAGTCAAGACAAAGGAAAGAAACTTGAGAGCTGTGAGGCAAAAGCATCAGGTAACTTTTAAAGGACAGCCTATCAGATTAACAGCAGATTACTCAGCAGAAACTCTACAAGCTAGAAGGGATTGGGGTTCTATTTTTAGCCTCCTTAAACAAAACAATTATCAGCCAAGAATTTTGTATCCAGTGAAACTAAGCTTTATAAATGAAGGAAAAAAACAGTTATTTCCAAACAAATGCTGAGAGAATTCACCACTACCAAGCCAGCACTACAAGAACTGCTAAAAGGAGCTCTAAATCTTGAAACACAGCCACAAAATACACAAAAATAGGACCTCCTTAAAGCATAAATCTTACAGGACCTATATAAAATAATGCAAAGAATAAAAAACATATTCAGGCAACAAATAACACAATGAGTAGAATAGTACCTCACATCTCACTACTAACATTGAATGTAAATGACCTAAATGCTCTACTTAAAAGATACAGAATGGTCAAATGTATAAGAATTCACCAACCAAGTTTCTGCTGTCTTCAGGAGACTTACTTAACACATAAGGACTCACATAAACTTAAGGTAAAGGGGTAGAAAAAGATATTGCATGCAAATAGACACCAAAAGTGAGCAGGAGTAGCTATTCTTATATAAGACAAAATAAACTTTAGAGCAACAGCAGTTTAAAAAGACAAAGAAGGACATTATATAATGATAAAAGGACTAGTCCACCAGGAAAATATCACAATTCTAAATATATATGCACCTAACACTGGTGCTCCCAAATTTATAAAACAACTACTAGTAGACCTAAGAAGTGAGATCGATGGCAACACAATAATAGTGGGGGACTTTAATACTCCACTGACAGTACTAGACATGTCATCAAGACAGAAAGTCAACAAAGAAACACTGGACTGAAACTCTACCATAGAACAAATGGACTTGACAAATATTACAGAACATTCTACCCAACAACTGCAGAATATATATTCTATACATCATCATGAGAGAAGAGAAAAAGAGACCCGCCCCATATTGTTCTATATTGTTTTATGCTCAGTGCCTGTTTTAAGAAGAAACAAGGAAGTGAAACCAAAGGCAGGCAGCATGGCGCCAGGCACCAGAACCAAAACCAGACCCCAAACCGGGCCTGGGTCTGCCTGACCTTAGCCTGATAGTTAAAATTCAATCCATGACCTAGCAACCAATGTTATCCATAGATTCCAGACATTGTATGGAAGGACATTGTGAAACTTCTCATTCTGTTCTGTTTCACTCTGATTATTGGTGCATGCAGCCCCTGTCACATACCCCCTAGATTGCTCCATCAATTACGGCCCTGTCATGTAAAATCTTTAGTGTTGTGAACCCTTAAAAGGGACAGAAATTGTGCACTCAAGAAGCTCAGATTTTGAGATGCCAGTCTGCCAATGCTTCCAGCTGATTAAAAGCTACTTTCTTCACTGTCTTGGTGTCTGCGGGGTTTTGTCCATGGCTTGTCCTGCTACAAGCACATGGAACATTCTCCAACATAGACCATATAATCAGCCACAAAACAAGTCTCAGTAAATTTAAGAAAATTGAAATTGTATCAAGTATATCAAATACTCTTTCAGACCACAGTGGAACAAAATCGGAAATCAACTCCAAAAGGAACCCACAAAACCATGCAAATGCATGGAAGTTAAAGAACTTGCTTCTGAATGATTGCTGGGTCAACAATGAAATCAAGATGGAAATTTAAAAATTCTTTGAACTGAACTATAATGGTGACCCAATGTATCAAAACCTCTGAAATACAGCAAAAGTGGGGTTAAGAGGAAATTTCATAGCATGAAATATCTACATCAAAAAGTGTGAAAGAGCACAAATAGACAATCTAAGGTCACACCTCATGAAACTGGAGAAACAAGAACAATCTAAACCCAAACCCAGCAGAAGAAAAGAAATAATGAAGATCAGTGCAGAACTAAATGAAATTTAAACAAACAAAAAAATACAAAATATAAATGAAACAAAAAGCTGGTTCTTTGAAAAGATAAATAAAATTGATAGGCTATTAGTGCAATTAACCAAGAAAAGCACACAGAAGGTCCAAACAAGCTCAATTAGAAACAAAATGGGAGATATTAGAACTGATGCCACAGAAATACAAAAGATCATTCAAGGCTACTATGAACACCTGAAAGTCAAACTGTCACTGTGCTGATGATATGATTTTATACCTAGAAAACCCTAAAGACTCATCTAAAAAGCTTCTAGAACTGGTAAATGAATTTAGCAAAGTTTCAGGATACAAAATTAATGTACACAAATCTGTAGCTCTGCTACACACCAAGCTGAGAATCAGCTTGCTAGCGACCATGCTGAGAATCAAATCAAGAATTCAGTCCCTTTCAAAATAGTTGCAAAAAATAAAATAAAAGACTTAGGAATGTATTTAACCAAGGATGTGAAAGATCTGTACAAGGAAAACTACAAAACACAGCTGAAAGAAATCGTAGACAACAAACAAATGGAAGCACATCCCATGCTCATGGATGGGTAGAATCAATATTGTAAAAATGACCATGCTGCCAAAAGCAGTCTACAAATTCAATGCAATTCCCATCAAAATACTACCATCATTAATCACAGAACTAAAAAAAAAAAATCAATGTTTTTATGAAAAAAATCATATGGAACCAAAAAAGAGCCCACATACCCAAAGTAAGACTAAGCAAAAAGAACAAATCTGGAGGCATCTTATTACCCAACTTCAAACTATACTATAAGGCCATAGTCATCAAAACAGCATGGTAGTGATATGAAAATAGGCACACAGACCAATGGAATGGACTAGAGAACCCAGAAATAAAGCCAAATACTTACAGTCAACTGATCTTCAACAAAGTAAACAAAAACATAAAGTGGGGAAAGGATGCCTTATTCAACAAATGGTGCTGGGATAATTGGCAAGCCACATGTAGAGGAATGAAACTGGATCCTCCTATCTCACCATATACAAAAATCAATTCAAGATGGATTAATGACTTAAATCTAAGACCTGAAACCGTAAAGATTCTAGAGGATACCATCAGAAAAACCCTTCTAGACATTGGCTTAGGCAAAGGCTTCATGACCAGGAACCCAAAAGCAAGTGCCATGAAAACAAAGATAAATAGATGGGACTTAATTAAACTAAAAAGCTTCTGCACAGCAAACGAAATAATCAGCAGAGTTAACAGACAATGCACAGAGTGGGAGAAAATCTTCACAATCTATACATCGGACAAAGGACTGACATCCAGAATCTACAAAGAACTAAAAAAATCAACAAGAAAAAAAACCAATCTCATCAAAAAGTGGGGTGAAAACATGAATAGGCAATTCTCAAAAGAAGATACACAAATAGCCAACAAGTATATGCAAAAATGCTCAACATCACTAATTATCAGGGAAGTGCAAATTAAGGCCACAATGCAATACCACTTCACTCTCGCAAGAATGGTCATAATCAAAAAAATCATAGATGCTGGCATGGATTTCGTGAAAAGGGAACACTTTTACATTGTTAGTGGGAATGTAAACTAGTACAATCACTATAGAAAACAGTGTGGAGATTCCTTAAAGAACTAAAAGTAGATCTACCATTTGATCCAGCAATCTCACTACTAGGTATCTACCCTGAGGCAGATAAGTCATTATATGAAAAAGATACTCACACACACATGTTTATAGCAGGACAATTTTCAATTGCAAAAATATGAAACCAGCCCAAATGCCCATCAATCAATGAGTGGATAACCAAAATGTGGTGTGTGTGTGTGTGTGTGTATATGGTGTGTGTATATAGATATATGATGGAATACTATTCAGTCATAAAAAGGAACAAAATAATGGCATTCACAACAACCTGGATGGAATTGGAGATGATCATTCTAAGTGAAGTAACTCAGCAATGGAAAACAAAACATCGTATGTTCTCACTCATATGTAGGAGCTAAGCTATGAGGACGCAAAGGCACAAGAACGAAACTTTGGACTTCGGGCACTCAGGAAAGGGTGAGGGGTGGTGAGGGATTAAAAAACTACACATTGGGTACAGTGTACACTGCTTGGGTGATGGGTGCACCAAAATCTCAGAAATCACCACTAAAGAACTTATTCATGTAACCAAACACCACCTGTTCCCCAAAAACCTATTGAAATAAAAAAAAATAAAATAAATTTTAAATACAAAAGATCATCACAGACTATTATGAGCAAGTATATGCTGAGAAAGTGGAAAACCCTAGAGGAAACGGATAAATTCCTGGAAACATACAGACTACTATGTTTGTACAGCCTACTAAGGTTGAATCAGGAAGGAACAGAAAACCCGAACAGACCTATAACAAGTAGCAAGTTTGAACCAGTAATAGAAAGTTTTCCGACAAAGAAAAGCCCAGGACCAGATGGATTCACAGCTAAATTCTACCAAAGGTACAAAGAATAACTAATAACAAATGAAGCCAGCATCACCCTGATACCAAAGTCAGACAAGGACAAAACAACAACAAAAGAAAACTACAGGCCAGTATACTTGATGAACACAGACACAAAAATCTTTTTTTTTTTTTTTAATAGTTCTGAGGTTTTATTGTTTGTTGACTTTGGTACCATTTGAATGGGACATGGATGCAGCTGGAAACCATCATTCTTAGCAAACTATCACAAGAAGAGAAAACCAAACACCGCATGTTCTCACTCATAGGTGGGAACTGAACAATGAGCTCACTTGGACTCGGGAAGGGGAACATCACACAATGGGGCCTATCATGGGGAGGGGGGAGGGGGGAGGGATTGCATTGGGGAGTTATACCTGATATAAATGATGAATTGATGGGTGCTGACGAGTTGATGGGTGCAGCACACCAACATGGCACATGTATACATATGTAACAAACCTGCACGTTATGCACATGTACCCTAGAACTTAAAGTATAATTTAAAAAAAAAAAATCTTTAACAAAATACTAGCAAATCAAATCCAACAGCACATCAGGAACATAATACAACACAATCAAGTGAGTTTTATTCCAGAGATGCAAGGATGGTTCAACATACACAAATCAATAAACAGGACACACCACATCAACAGAATGAAGGAAAAAAACCATATATAGAATAATCTCAATGGAGGCAGAAAAAGTATTTGACAAAATTCAACATTCCTTCAACATAAAAACTCTCAAAAAAGTAGGCATAGACGGAACATATCTCAGAATAATAAAGGCCATATACAACGAACCCACAGCTAATGTAACACTGAATGTGGAATACTTGAAAGCCTTTCCTCTAAGGACTGAAACAAAACAAGGATGACTACTTACACCACTCCTATTCAACATAGTACCAGGAGTCCTAGCCAGAGCAATTGGGCAAAAGAAAAAATAAAAGGCATCCAAATTGGAAGAGAGGAAGTCAAATTGTCCCTCTCTGCTGATGCTGTGATCTTACATCTACAAAAACTGCAAAAGATTCCACCACAAAACTAAAAATAGGCCAGGTGCAATAGCTCACACCTGCAATCCCAGTGCTTTGGGAAGCCAAGGCGGGAGGATCACATGAGCCCAGGAATTGAAGACCAGCCTGGAAAACATGGCAATATCCCATCTCTATAAAAAATTTAAAAATTAGCCAAGAATGGTGGCTCATGCCTGTAGTCCTAACTACATGAGAGGCAGGAGGATAGCTTGAGTACAGGAGGTTGAGGTTATAGTGAGTTATGATTACACCATTGTATTCCAGCCTGGTGACAGAGCAAGACCCTGTCTCTAAAAAGATAAAAAGTAAAAATATAATTACCATTCAGTCCAGGAGTCCCACTACTGGGTATTTACACAAAGGAAAGTACATTTATCAAAGGGATACCTGAACCTGCATATTTATTGCAGCTCTATCCACAACAGCAAAGATATGGATTCAACCTAAGTGGTCACTAACAGAAGAATAGAGAAAGAAAATGTGGTATATATGCCAGGCACAAAAAGACAAATATCTCATGTCCTCACTTATATATGGGAGCTACCAAATTTGATCACATGGAGATGGAGAGTGGAAAGATAGATAACAGAAACTGGGAAGAGTGGGGGTCAGATAGGAGGATAAAGATAAGTGGGTTAAAGTGTACAAACATACAGTATGATAGGAAGAATAAATTCAGCATATATTAGCAGAGTAAGGTGACTATACTTAACAAAAATGTATTGTAGTTGGGTGTTGGGCACCCAAAATACCCTGGCTTGGTCACTGCCCATTGTAGACATGTAACAACATTGCCCATGTACCCCATACATTTGTACAAATACAAATAAACAAATAAAAATAAAATGACTATTCAAATACTGACAATGTTCTAATGATAGACCTTATTCTATCATGGATGCTGTTACTCAGGTTAGTAACGCTGAAAATCTGCGTGATCACCCCAATCAGTAACTACTGACAAGTTTGGGGATGCCAAAAATGACCTCGAAGTACGTCTTCAGCTATTTGGCCTTTCCAAAGGCTGAGATCAAAGACAACACAATGTGAAGACCCAGACAAAAATGTGATGCCTCTCTACCTACTGCTGCTTTATTATCATTACTATACTCATCACTAACTAGGTTTTCCATGTTTTTAAAATGTTCTGCTTTCTTTGTTTACAATGTTGTTTCATGGGAATAAGGACTCTGTCTGTCTGGTTCAATAACATGACTCTCAAGCCCAGAAAAGTACCTGGCACACCGTGGATGTCCTACTGATGTTTGCTGAGCAGATGGGCAGATGGATCAACAGATAAATACAACTGTAGTACAGGCAAGAAATGATGGTGATTTGGACTTTTGCAAAAGAAGTGGGGAAAGTAACAGATTTTGTTTGCCTATAGAATCAATAGGACTAGCTAAAGGAAGTCCTATTGGAAGATGAGGGAATGTTATTAATCAGGGTGACTTCCAGGGTTCTGGCTTGAGAAACTTCTGTATCTTCAGTGAGATACAATAGTATTAAATAGCATCCAGCCTTACACATAGGTGCCCCCCAAATTCTTGTCAAATTAGTGAATTGAGCTGAGCTTCAACTTTGATAGATTAAATTAGTAACTATGACATTGAGAAGTACCTGCGAGAATTCTGGATATGATTTTCCCAGATCTGCCCACACTGCTGACATCTGAGGCCCACTTTCTCTTCTCGGTGACAGAACTGTGAAGGCAGAGGCTGCTGAGTGGCAGCTTGTTGAGTCTCACTGGCCTAGAGAGAGAGACAGAGGTAGCACATTGCCGTTGCTATCCTAACTTGAGGTTTTCACCAGGTTGCTATAAAGGTAAGTGGTTTGCAGTTCCTCACCTTGTTCCCTGGAGAAAAATGAAGAACACCAATTCAGAAAAATATGGCCCATTTTCAAATTAATTATTGGAACAGTATCTGAACCATGAAAAATTCCGTTTCCAGAGAAGGATTTAAAAAGAGCATACGGCACTAATTGTCATAGAGTCCTTATTACATTTTATGGATTCTCCATTTTGTAAAGCAGTGACTCATTTAAAGGAAAAAAATTAAACAGCAATTCCAGCAAAATGTTAAATTAATACAGACGTTAGCCCAGATTCCATGTGTGTGATGTTGGCAGGCTCCACACAGCTCTTGTTCCTGTGGACACCACACACAGGGAGACAACCTCCTGGGCTCACTGCTACTCAAGCCTTTTACTAGAATGTGAAACCTGGTGTGTCCTTGTCCCTGAAATTCATTATGTGGGCTTCATGGGCCTGCTGGCCCTCCAATTAGCCGTGTTTTCTTGCCTAATTTCTGAAGAAAGGGACAAAGCTATTTGAATGCAGCAGTATCTTACTCAATATGGAGTCTTTATCATTTTTCCCCTTTCAATGATTTTACAAATAACATTGTGTAGAGCAGAGGGAAGATAACCATTCCAGCATGTAGCCACCAATCATCTCTTATTGTTTACAAAGAATGGGCAAGTGTTATTCTACACTGTGGGTCAAAAGAAATTTTCAAAAATTTGCTAGAGTCATATGCACGCATAAGTAGAAAAGTTTCATTCTTCTAATCAACAAAATCACAGTATCTTCTCCCAAATGGCCTCACTACATCAAATCTCCATTGCCTGTCATGATCCTGAAAAGCTGTAAACCTGATATCCTTTCCCACTCCTCCATGCTCCCTACTCTTATTGCTTCTATGCACTTCAGGTGGCAAGCAGGGCAGTGCAGGGTAGATGGAAAATAAGAGGGTTTAGAAGAGATGGGCCTGACTTCAAATATTGACTTATCCCCATCATTGCTGTTTGACCTCAGGAAAGTTACTTGTCCTAATCTGTGGAGTGGGTTTAATAAACGTCTTGTAAGGTGCGTGTTAGAGATTGTACATGTATTAAATAAACATCTTGTAAGGTAAGCAGTAGCAATTGTACATGTATTAGAGATAGTATATATGAAGCTCCTATGATATACTAAGTGATCACAGCTGTCATTGTTGCTATCTGTACCATGGCCTAAATTCTCATTGCACACTGATTTGCTTGTTTGTCAATACCACCATCTTCCCTTCAGTTCTGTATTGTGAAACTGTCTCTTCCCTTCCATACATTGAATGTCTCCCTATCTTTCCTCATTTATTTGTTTAACAAATACAAACTGTGAAATTTTGATGTCTAAGTATGACATCAGTTAAACTGCTCTGGAAATCTCCCTACCTTTTGAAAAACTGTGTCAAACCACATTTTTGCATTAAAAAAAAATCCACGGTATTTTTACTTAAATATTTACATGTATTTCAAAGTTAGCACCAATATATTTATTGGATGCTGCTACTTTGGAAGGCATCAGAAGGCCGAGATACAGACCACTGGGAATTTGTATTCTAACAGTTGATGCAGCTGTGGGCAAAGTATTTCAAACAAGTAACTTAGAAAACACGTTCATAAGTTAGGTCTGGAATATTATAGTTTATTATCTCTATTGCGGGAGGCTATGTAAGACCTAAGGAATCAGAGAACAAAATGTGGAGGGGCGGAGCCAAGATGGCAGACTAGAAGCAGCTCCTGTGCGCAGCTCTCACGGAGAGGAAACGAAAGCCTAGTGAACACTGACCCTGCAGGTGGATCATCTGAGAAACACCTGGGGATCCATCAAGGCAGCAAGGGGAAACAGAGAGCAGAGAGAAACAAAGCTGGGCACCAGCTTGTCTGGGCTCAGTGCAGAGCCAGGAAAACCTCTCCAACACAGGAGAGAGTCAGTGAGTGAGAGCCCTCAGGGGAATTCATGCTCCCCAGGGCACATGTGCAGCACTGGGAATGGGAGAATCCCTCTGAACGCCCTCCACCACCCACTGCACTTTTAGACTGAGGCAGAGAGTCACCCAGCTGTTTTCCAGGGTCAACTAAGAGGACCTCTACTAGCCTTGGGCTCCAGAGTAGACCAGTGCCCGTTCCATAGCACCAATAGAGGCCACAGTTCTGGTGCCTGGAAGCAGTAAGATTTCTCCACCCTGCCCCTTGCTGGATAGGGCTTGGTGTGAGATTCTGGCCCAGCAGTCCCATGTCACCTGAACATGGCCAGCTACTCCACCCACCCCTGCTACTTGTAGGCAGGAAGTCCATGCCTGCTAGAGCTTCTGGCCTAGTGGCCCCACTTCTATGTGAACTTGGCTAGAGGACACAGCCTCCTGTTGTCCCAGAAAACACCTGGATGGCAGGGTGCATGACCCTCCATCCAACCCTGCCACAGGGAACCTGGTGGACAACACCTGCTAGAGCTTCCGGCCCAGCAGTCCCACTTCTGTGTGAATTCAGGCAGTGGACAGTGGATACAACTTTCTGTTGTCCCAGAAAGCATGCGCATGTCAGGGCAGATGGCCCCACCCATCCCCACTCCTGATAGTGGGTGAGCAATGTCTGCTAGAGCTTCTGGCCCAGTGGCCCTGCTTCTATGGGAACTCAGCTGGAGGGTACAGCCTCCTGTTGTCCCAGGAAACACCCAGATGACAGAGCAGGTGTCCCCACCCACCCTTTCTGCTGGTAGCCAGGTGAACCATGCCTGTTAGAGCTTTTGTCCCAGCAGTCCTACTTCTGCCTGAATTTACTGAGGGGGACAGCCTCCTCTTGCCCTAGAAACACCCAGAGAGCAGGGTGGACAACTTCACCCACCCCTGCTTCTTGTAGTCAGATAAGCCACACCCACTAGAGCTTCCAACCCAGCAGTTCCACTGCTGCTTGAATTCTGGGGGCAGGCACAACCTTGTGTTTTTTCAGGAAGCACAGGGACGGCAGATTAGGGCCAACCTGGCAAGGAATTAACTTTTCTGCCAACGGTGGCCCTTGCCTAAGGGAGCTCTGTGGACTGGAATACCCAACAAAAGAAACATGGGCACAGAGACAGTAATTGGAGGAGTCTCTTCCAAGATAGCAACCTAAAAGACTGAAGGAAGATCATACCCACATAAATGAGAAAGAACCAGCTCAATAACTTTGAGGCCTAAAACAATTCTCAGCAAATTGAAAAACAAACAAAATCGTACGAACCATCCTCTCACATCACAGTGCAATAAAAATAGAAATCAAGGCTAAGAAAATCACTCAAAACCGTACAATTTAACGGAAATTAAACAACCTGTCCCTGAATAACTTCTGGGTAAATAATGATATTAAGTCAGAAATCAAGAAATGATTTGATACTAATGAGAAAAAAGATACAACATACCAGAATCTCTGGGACACAGCCAAAGCAGTGTTAAGCAGGAAGTTTACAGCACTAAACGCCCACATCAAAAAATTAGAAAGATCTCAAATTAACAGCCAAACATTACAATTAGAGGAACTAGAGAAACAAGAGCAAATCAACCCCAAGGCTAGCAGAAGGCAAGAAATGACCCAAATCAGAGCTGAACTGAAAGAAATTAAGATGTGAAAAACCAAACAGAAGACCAATGAGTCCAGAAGCTGGTTCTTTGAAAGAATTAATAAGATAGGTCGACCACTAGCTAGACTAATAAAGAAAAAAGAGAGTAAGATTCAAATAAACACAATCAGAAATGACGAAGGGGCCATTAATACAGACCCCACAGAAATACAAAAATCTCTCAGAGCCTATTATGAACACCTCTATCCATACAAGCTAGAAAACCTAGAAGAAATGGATTAAAGACATACAAGCTCCTATGATTGAACCAGGAAGAGATTGAATCCCTGAACAGACCATTAACAAGTTCCAAAACTGAATCAGTAATAAAAACCGGAAAAAGCCCAGGATCAGCTGGATTCACAGCTGAATTCTACCAGATATTTAAAGAAGAAATGGTACCATTTCTACTGAAACTATACCAAAAAATGGAGGAGTGGGGGATTCTTTCCTAAGTCATTCTATGAGGTCATCATCATCCTAATACCAAAACCTCCCAGAGACACAACAAAAGAAAAAGAAAATATTAGGCCAATATCCTTAATGGACACAGATGCAAAAATACTTGACAAATACTAGCAAACCAAATCCAGCAGCACATCAAAAACTTAATCCACCACAATCTAGTAGGCTTTATTCCTAATATGCAAGTTTGGTTCAACATTCACAAATCAATAAATGTAATTCACCACATAAACAGAACTAAAAACAAAAAACACATGATTGTCTCAACAGACGCAGAAAAGGTTTACAATAAAATTAAACATCTATTCAATCTACTTGTTAAAAACCCTCAACAAACCAGGCACTGAAGAAACATATCTCAAAATAATAAAAGCTATCTATGAAAATCCCACAGCCAACATCATACTGAATAGGCAAACCTGGAAGCATCCCCCTTGAAAATCAGAACAAGACAAGGATGCCCTCTCTCACCAGTCCTATTCAACATAGTACTGGAATTCCTAGCCAGAGAAATCAGATAAGAAAAAGAAATGAAACACATCTAAATAGGAAGAGAGGAAGTGCAACTATCCCTGTTTGCAGTTGATGTGATTCTATACCTAGAAAACCCCATAGTCTCTGGCCAAAAGCTCCTTGATCTGGTAAACAAATTCAGCAAGGTTTCAGAATACAAAATCCTAGGAATACAGCTAACAAAGGAGGTGAAAGAACTCTACAATGAGAATTACAAAACACTGCTCAAAGAAATCAGAGATGATAGAAATAGAAAAACATTCCATGCTCATGCATAGGAAGAATCAATATTGCTAAAATGGCCATACTGCTTAAAGAAGTTTACAGATTCAATGCTATTCCTATCAAACTACAAATGACATTCTTCACAGAAGTAGAAAAAAACTATTTTAAAATTCATATGGAATAAAAAATAGAGCCTGAATAGCTAAGGCAATCCTCAGAAAAAAGAACAATGCTGGAGACATCACATTATCTGACTTCAAACTATACTACAAGGTTGCAGTAACCAAAACAGTATGGTACTGGTACACAAACAGACATATGAAACAAGGGAACATAATAGAGAGCCCAGAAATAATACCTCACACCGACAACCATCTGATCTTCAACAAAATTGACAAAAACAAGCAATGGAGAAAGGATTTCCTATTCAATAAATGGTGTTGGGATAACTGGCTAGCCATATACAGCAGTTTGAAACTGGACCCCTTCCTTTCACCATATACAAAAATCAATTCAAGATGAATTGAAGACTTACATGTAAAACCTAAAACTAAAAACCCTGGAAGATGATATAAGAAATGCCATTCTGGACATAGGACTTGTCAAAGATTTCATTATGAAAACACCAAAAACAATTGCAACAAAAATTAAAATTGGCCAATGAGACCTAATTAAACTAAGAAGCTCCTATACGCAAAAGAAACTATCAACAAAGTAAACAGACAACCTAAAGTATGGGAGAAAATATTTGCAAACTATGCATTCGACAAAGGTCTAATATCCCAAATCTAGAAGGAACTTAAATTTGCAAACAAATCCCAAACAACCCCATTAAAAAGTAGGCAAAGGACATGAACACAGACACTTTTCAGAAAAATAAAAGTAATACACATGGCCAACAAGCATATGAAAAAATGCTCAGTATCACTAATCATTAGAGAAACAACTCAAAACCACAAAGAGATGCCATCACACACCAGTCAGGATGACTATTATTAGAAAGTCAAGAAGCTGGGTGCAGTGGCTCACACCTGTAATCCCAGCACTTTGGAAGGCCAAGGCAGACGAATCACAAGGTCAGGAGTTCGAGACCAGCCTGAACAACATGGTGAAACCCTGTTTCTACTAAAAATACAAAAAATTAGCCGAGCGTAGTGGTGGGCACCTGTAATCTCAGCTACTCAGGAGGCTGAGGCAGGAGAATAGCTTGAACCTGGGATGCGGGGGGTTGCCGTGAGCCGAGATCACTCCACTGCACTCCAGCCTGGGCAACAGAGTGAGATTCTGTCTCAAACAAATAAATAGATAGTCAAAAAAAATAACAGATGCTGGTGAAGTTGTAGAGAAAAGGGAATGCTAATACACTGCTGGCGTGAATGTAAATTAGTTCAGCCATTGTGGAAAGCAGTTTGGACATTTCTCAGAAAACTTAGAATTACCATTCAACCCAGCAATCCCATTATTGAGTATATGCACAGAGGAATATAAATGGTTCTACCATAAAGACGCATGTATGTTTATGTTCACTGCAGCACTATTCACAATAGCAAAGACATGGAATCAACCTAAATGCCCTTTGACAGTAGACTGGATTTTAAAAATGTGGTACATATACACCACAGAATACTACATAGCCATAAAAAACAACAATTTTTTTTTTTTTTTTTGAGCTGGAGTCTCTCGCTCTGTTGCCCAGCCTGGAAGTGCAGTGGTGTGATCTCAGTTCACTGCAACCTCCGTCCTCTGGATTAAAGCGATTCTCCGGCCTCAGCTTCCTAAGTAGCTGAGATTACAGGTGCCCGCCACCACGCCTAGCTAATTTTTGTATTTTTGGTAGAGATGGGGTTTCACCATGTTGGCCAGGCTGGTTATGAACTCCTGACCTCATGATCCACCTGCCTCGCCCTCCCAAAGTGCTGGGATTACAGGCATGAGTGCCCGCCCCAAGATCATGTCATTTGCAGCAACATGGATGAAGCTGGAGGCCATTTTCCTAGCAGACTAACACAAGAACAGAAAACCAAATACTGCATGCTTTCACTATAAGTGGGAGCTAAACAATGAGTACAAGAACACAAAGAAGAGAACAACAGACACCAGGGCCTACTTGAGGGTGGAGGGTGAGAGGAGCCTGAGAACCAAAAAACCACCTATCAGGTACTATGCTTATTACCTGAGTGACAAAATAATCTGTACACTGAACTCCCATGACATGCAATTTACCTATATAACAACCTGGACATGTACCCCTGAACCTAAAATCTTAAAAGTGAATTAAAAAAGAAATGTGTGTACAGCATGTCCTCCACTTTATGTAAGATTACAATTTCATAAACAATACAAAATATACAATTTTTTATGTTCAGTAGAGCACCTGAAACAGTTGGATCTTCAGTTATATCTAGAAATAAAAGTCCTGTTTCTACATGTTACTCAGCTTTTCTGTTGTGCCTTAATCTCTGAACTTTTGGATCATAAATAGATTTTTGTAATTATAAATATTATGGGAAGAGATTGTAGCCCCATGCTTGATTCTCTGCGTAGTTCTGGGACAGATAAAGCGTAGACAATTGGTACCTGCAAATATTATCTCCAAGCCCATTTTAATTGAAAGTCTTCATGTTTACCCTTAGTGAACTTTCTGCCAGAGCTACTGACAAATAGCAAAATAGACGGAGAATGCTAGTGATTCGGAACCCACATGTGTTTGAACACAGCTGCGGTAGCAGTGAGAGTTTAGGACTGTAGGAGAGTGTATTAGTCAGGGTTCTCCAGAAGGAAAGAACTAGTAGGAGATATATATACATATATATATGAAAGGGAGTTTATTAAGGAGAGTTGACTCACAATCACGAGGTGAAGTCCCGTGATATGCCATCTGCAACCTGAGGAGCAAGGAAGCCAGTAGTGTCTCAGTCCGAGCTCAAAAGTCTCAAAAGTGGAAGCTGACAATGCAGCCTTCAGAATGTGGCCAAGGCCCAAGAGCCCCTGGCAAACCACTGACATAAGTCCAAGAACCCAAAGGCCAAAGAACCTGGAATCTAATGTTCAAAGGCAGGAAGCATCCAGCACAGGAGAAAAATGAAAACCGGAAGACTCAGCAAGCCAGCTTATTCCACCTTCTTCTGCCTGCTTTGTTCTAGCCACGCTGGCAGCTGACTGGATGGTGCCCACCCAGATTGAGGGTAGGTCTTCCTCTCCCTGTCCACTAACTCAAATGTTACTCTCTTCTGGCAACACGTTTACAGACACACTCAGAAACAGCCAGCCATCTAGGGATCCTTCAGTCCAATCAAGTTGACACCTAATATTAACCACCACAGAGAGGATCCAAGGCTTGGCCACCCCAGAGGGAAGCAAGGTATTTGCCCAGGACCCTGTAGGGGGGCCTGGTTTTCAAGCAGGATGACAGAGCCATAGAGGGAGCCGGGAATGTCTGTGAGGTCCAGTAACTCAGCTTTATAACCTGAGGGAGAATTTCCAGCATGCTCTGTGAAGATAATTAAAACCCCTATAGGAGGAGGGACCCAATCTTCTGAATGCTCACAATATTATACAGAAAATTCCTGGAAATGCCTATTCATTTAGCAATAATTAAGTGCCTACTATGTGCAAAAGCTCTAGCCTATACCTATAATCTAGCATTGCATGTGACCTTGAGTCTACTTTTATTCTTCTGGAGAGACTCTACCAGCAAAATCTTCTTGTTAGGGGGAGAAAAGTGCTCTATTTGTCATTTCTGAACTGAAATGCTTCCATCAACCTTAAATTACAGGAAAAGTCTCCTATACTTAGCTATTGTTTGCATCATCATCGTCATCATTATTGCAGGCTCCTGAAAGGGAGCAGAGAGTGCTTCTTTTAATGCCAACTATGATTTGCATGTTCATAGAAGGTTTGAAGTTTCAGAAATTAAATGTCGGGGTGTAAAATTCTCTTGAAGGAAGAAAGTATGATTGCATCAAACTTTCAAAGTACAATCAACGTCTAAAGGAAATATAATTATTATTGTCGGTTTATCACCTCAAACATGTTGTTGTAAATGTCATTATATCAGATGAGTTTGGTAACAGGTTTTCCATTTTGCACTTTATTTGACAAGGTGATTCATTGTTTAGTGCAGTTTAAGATGTCAGTCCTTCTGGAAGGAATTGAGCTGAGCGATGTGCATAAGAACATTCTTCCATCAAAGTATATGATTAAAGAAGGGTTAGACTCCTGAAATATTGTTTCCAAACTTGCTTTGAATAAGAGTGGTTTGTTTGTCGAGATATAATTTATCACAGTTTGCTACATCTGGGAAAGTGTACATAGACTCTACATGCTGACTATAGTATAATACTTTGTATGGCTCTAAGCCTGGGCAAGATAATCCTATCTTGGGTAAGTTTGTCTCTATCATGGAAACCTATCTTGTAATTGCAGCTGTGTTTTTTTTTTTTTTTTTTTTTTTTTTGGTTTGTTTTTTAGTAAAGTATCTCACAGTGAACCAGAGTGATAGAGTAAACTATTTGGCCCCACAGTATTGCATAGAGTGTATTGGGCTACCACGTGTTGGTCGCCTAATATAAGACACTTCACAACAAAGCATTCGGGTTTTGATCACTAGAAGGGAGCCAGGGCCTTCTTTTTGCCATTGTGATGATGCCACAGCATTTCCTTTTTCTCTTTGTTAATGTCCCATATCAAAATTGTAAATAAGAACATAGATCTTTGTAATAAGGAATGCCATTTTTATATCTATACCTACGAAATGCCAGGAACTGGGCTACTTGAGGCCTTACCTCTCATATACAAAGTGATCTTGTAAATTATTTGCATCTTCATTATATGATTGAGGGATCTAAGACTCTGAAGGAGTAAGTAATTTGCCTGAGGACATACAGACAGCAAGTGGCAGAGCTGATATTCCAACCGAGCCCCTGTGACTCCAATGCCCAGAGCTCTTCCCTTCATTGTGGTTGTGTCCAAAATGCACCAAGTTTACCCTCCTTTTAGCAGTGTGGCCTATAGGTTTTACTGTTTGCCTAAGCAATGCTTATATGTATATGTGGTATCTTTTTAAATTCCTCTTGATACCTGACTGTTAGTGTCTTATTTTAGGTGCAACAGCACACAATAAATGTAAACTGTAAGAAGGAACATACTTTCTTTCCTTTCCCCCATTGAAATCTATGCTGATTTCAACAAAGGTCAAAGTGTCCCAGGCTTCTTTAAAGGAAAATTCCATGTAAAAGAAATTACATTATTTAAAATGAACAAGGTGGAGGGTATCATGTGATAAAAATTTCTTGTTTAAATTGAATTGAACAGCCATTTTATGAGAGATGCAATGACCAACATTTGAGAATATAAAATAATAGTGATGTATTTATGCAGTTGCCATTAAAAATGACAGATACGTCATAGCTGAATAATATCCTCTTCAATGATGAAAAAGAGGCAGCATTGATACTTCCATGGGCTCAAGGCTGAAATATTTTCAAGGCCCCTCGGTTTTCCTTGACTGTAGAAAGTCCAGGATATTTGCAGGATGCTCTGTCCTGACGTAGCTCTGCTGCTTGGAGTTAAGGTCAAGACACCAAATTTCAGATCCATTTGAAAACATGTATACCACACTAAGGGAAGGGTTTTGGTGACATTTCCTATTTATGTTACTGCTCTGGAAGCTTTGAAATTTGAGGTTTGTATGTGTGTTTGATCACGGGTTTCTTGGCTTACATTTCTATAAAGCCATCTCTTAATAACAGGGATTGTTTGTGTTTTATTTAAAATTTTAAAATGCATATCTGTATGCATCTATCTATCTACCCCTACATATCAACAAATGTACACTTTATGGTTTTAAACTCCTCACAGAATTAAAATGGTCATCATACCTTCTTTACATAATGCTTTGCTCAGCAAGCAGTAGGAGATTGGATAGTGGTTACATACTTGGTTTCTGGTGCAGGCTCAGATCCCAGCTCTCACGCCACAGTATTTCTGGGATCTTGGGCAAGTTCCCAACTTCTCTGTACATCAATTGCTCCATTTTTAAAATGGTATCTAATTCATAGGCCTATATGAATTTATATATTTTGTTTTGTTTTGTTTTGAGACGGAATTTCATTGTCTTGTTTTTTGAGACAGAGTGGCATGATCTTGGCTCACTGTAACCTACACTTCTTGGGTTCACGCTATTCTCCTGCCTCAGCCTCCTGAGTAGCTGGGACTACAGGTGCCCGCCACCACGCCCAAATAATTTTTGTATTTTTAGTAGAGATGGGGTTTTACCACGTTGGCCAGGTTGGTCTCAAACTCCCGACCTCAGGACATCCACCCACCTCAGCCTCCCAAAGTGCTGGGATTACAGGCGTGAGCCACCACGCCCTGCCCTGAGTTTATATTTAAACTCTGTTATATTTAAACTGAGTATCTTGAAGAATATTTGGACATATAGTAGTGCTGTGTAAGTAGGTGCTTAATAAATGAAGTTTTGTTAGAAGCAATATAAGTATAATGGATTAGGATAATATGTTTAAAAGCATATTTTGAGAAGCATTAACTTTTTGAAGTTTTGCTTGGTTCTCTTGGGGAGATAATTGATCAAATGTGAAGATACACATCACCTTTAAAAGGGAGCTGACATCCAGAACACGACAATGATGCCCACTTTCACCACTGTTACTTAACATAGTACTGGAAGTCCTGGCTAGAGAAATTAGACAAGAAAAAGAAATAAAGGCCTTCAACTTGGAAAAGAAGAAGTCAAACAACCCTTGTTTGCAGGTGATATGATCTTATATTTGTAAAAACCTAAAGACTCCATCAAAAAACTATTAGAACTGGTAAACAAATTCAGGAAAGTTGCAGAACACAAAATCAACATACCCAGATCAGTAGCATTTCTATGTGCCAACAGTGAACAAAAGAAATCAAGAAGGTAGTCTCATTTACAATAGCTACACATAGAATAAAATACCTAGGAGTTAACTTACTAAAGAAGTGAAATATCTCTAAAATGAAACCTATAAAAGATGGATGAAAGAAATTGAAGAGGACATCAAAAGATGGCAATACATTCCATGGTCATGGATTGAAAAAATCAATATTGTTTAAATGTTCATGCTACCCAAAACAATCTACACAGTCAATGCAATCTCTATCAAAACACCAATGATATTCTTTACAGAAATCAGAAAAACAATTCTAAAATTTATATGGAATCACAAAAGACCCAGAATAGCCAAAGCTATCCTGATCAAAAATAACAAAACTGGAGAAATCGCATTACCTGACCTCAAAATCTACTATAGAATTAGTAGTTAACCCAAACATCATGGTACGGGCATTATGGAACAGAATAGAGAACGAAGAAACAATCCATACATCTACAGTAAACTCATTTTTGACAAAGTTACCAAGACATACACCGGGAAAAGGACAACCTCTTTAATCAATGATGCTTGGAAAACTGGATATCTATATGTAAAAGAATAAGACTAGACCTCTCTCTCTCTTGCCATATACAAAAATAAAATCAAAATGGGTTAAAGACTTAAATCTGAGACCTCAAACTGTGAAACTACTACAGGAAAACACTGGGGAAACTCTCCAGGGCATTGGACTGGGCAAAGACTAGCGACCAAAGCAAAAATGGACAAATGGGATCACATCAAGTTAAAAGACTTTGGCACAGCAAAGGAAACAAGCAACAAAGTAGAGAGACAACCCACAGAATGGGAGAAAATATGTGCAAACTACCCATCTGACAAGGGGTTAACAACCGAAGTATATAAGGAGCTCAAACAACTGCATAGGAAAAAAATATATACTCTGATTTAAAAATGGCAAAAGATCTGAATAGATATTTATCAAAAGAAGACATACAAATGGCAAACAAGTTTATGAAAAGGTGATAAACATCATTGATGGTCAGAGAAATGCAAATTGAAACTACAACGAGATATCATCTCACCCCAGTTAAAGGGGTTCTGATCCCAAAGACAGGCAGTAAGAAATGCTGGTGAGGCTGGGGAGAAAAGGGAGCCCTTGTCCACCGTCGGCTGGAATGTAAATCAGTACAACTACTATGGAGAGTAATTTGGAGGTTCCTCGAAGAACGAAAAACAGAACTGCCATATGACCCAGCAATCCCACTGCTAGGTATAGAACGGCCCCTAAAAGGAAATCAGTATATCAGAGAGATGTCTGCACTCGTATGTTTATTGAAACACTATTTACAGTAGCCAAGATTTGGAAGCAACCTAAGAGTGCATCAACAGACAAACGGATAAAGAAAATGTGGTACCTATACACAATGGAGTACTATTTGGCCATAAAAAAGAATCAGATCTTGTCATTTGCAACAATATGGATAAAATTGGAGGTTATTACATTAAGTGAAATAAGCCAGGCACAGAAAGACAAACTTTGCAAGTTCTCACTCATGGGTGGGAGCTAAAAATTAAAACAATTGAAGTCATGGAGATAGAAAGTAGAACAATCGTTATCAGAAGCTGGGAAGCATAGTGGGGGGCAGGTAAGGGGTGATGGCTAATATGTACAAATATATACTTATTTGTATATATTATATATACAATGTATATATTGTATATTACATATTGTTTATATTATATATAATATATAATAGGTACAAAATATAGTTAGAATGAATGTGGTCTAGTATTTGATGGCACAACAGGGTGACTACCGGCAACAATAATTTATCGTACATTTAAAAATTACAAAACAAGTATAATTGTATTGTTTGTAACACAAACACAGGATAAATGCTTGAAGTGACGGATACCCCATTTACCCTGATGTTATTATTACGTATTACATGCCTGTATCAAAATATTTCATGTACCCCATAAATATATACACCTACTATGTTACCCATACAAATAAAAAATAAAGAAATAAAAGTAAAATAAAGTGAACTGATATCCACAGTAGGGTAACTACAGAAAGAACCAGAGTAAGGTACACAATGCAAGGCAGTATGACTATCGTTATTCTGAACTACAGTTCTTGAAAACAGTAAGGGGCAGTGGTCAGAGAATTAATCTGCTTAAATCCAAGACTGACCTTAGACAAGTTCCTAAATGTTCCTGAGCCCCAGCTTCCTCATCTATAAAATGGAAATGTAATGCATCTACCTGTTAGGTTGCTATGAGAATCAAATGAAATAATATTTGTTAAGCACTATTAATTTAATAACAGCTGTGATCAATATTAGTATTGATAGTTTTATTATTTCAGGCCCTTTTTCACAGGCTTTTCTCATCTGTCTGTTAATAATTGTAACTAGTATCAGTTGACTCGGCTTATAATGGGAAAATACACAAGACTTACTGTGGACCACAGTAAGACTTGAAGAAGCCCATATATACATACACAGTGATAGAGTTTTATAACATAATTTGTCAAACTTTGATTTCTGTATTTTTTAAAATATGTGAATAAATCACAATGAATTTATAGAACCAAAAAATAAAAGAAGGGTAGATAAAATAAAATGAAATATTTAGCAAATAAGAAACCAGCCCTGAAATAAATGATAGAAAGAATCGGCCTCATTTACGTGAAAAGAGACTGACAGGTGACCGGCTCAAAGCTTCGAAGGATAGTATTTCTGAGAATGTTGACTTTAATTTATGAGAAGATGAAAGTGCTGACTAGAGATAGTGGAGAGCAAGTTGGGCAACATAAGGACTTTTATACACAAATGATGTTCCCACAGCAGGACAGTCTCTCAACAGAGATAGTATAACAACAGCCTCTAGAAATCTTTAAACATTAACAATCTGTTCTGAATGTTTAGTAATTAAATCTAATTTTTGGACATGAAAAACTGGAACTGATAACCACTTTCTACCAAAATTTTGATTTTGTATATCACAGACCAAAGCCTCCCAAACTTAGTTAAGTGGGACACCAGAATGCAGTGTTACTGTTGTGCTGAGGTTGGACCTTTTTAGGCCCATGTTGAGCCCCCAGGAGGGACCACAAAGGCCAGTCACCACAAGCAGCTTCCTCCATTTACCCCAGAGTATGACACCATCTCTTATGTATGCCATGAGGCAAAAAACATAAGGAATCATAGACTTGGATGCATAATGCACTGAAAAATAGCTGGTATCTAAATTCAAATATATTATCAATCAACTGAAAGCTTTTTGGAGGCCAGATACAACCCCTTGGTATACATATGGGACCCAGAACAGAAACGAGAAAATTAATGAATTTCTAGATTTCATTATTCAGACCATCTAGGTGTTCTTTGTATTTTTCTCAGGAAAAGGACATTAGAGGAATCCAACTGGGGCATTGCAATGGCTTGGCCAAAGTGACAAGGCCTGTATTTCCATGGCAAGTGCCAATAGAGCTGAACCATTTTCAACAATCCATACCTTGAAAGTCTCAAGTGATATGATTCCAAATTTCCTTGAGAGAAAGCCAAAACAACTTCTTGAGCTGAAGGACACAGATCACATTCATCACGTTCTTTGAATTTTTGTCTCTCTCTTCTGTGCTTCCAAATTGTTTGGTTAGAAACTTTATATTTAATCATGACTAAAAGAAGGAAATATTGATCCATGTATTCATCCATCTACCAGTCATTCATTCTTTCATCAAGCAAACATTTAGAGAAGGCTTATATTTATAGAATGACTGTGAAAGCGTTGGAGAATCTAATAAAATAGAAAGCTAATTCAAGCCATAAGATGTATGCAAACCTAAGTATAATATAAGAGAGTATAAAGAAGAGGCCTGAGGACAGATTAGGAAACAGGTTGTGGACAGTTGGGAGAGAGGTAAGAAATCAGTATGCAGCATACATGTCTGAGGATAAAATGCAGTCTCTCAATCAGTTAGGAGCACTTTCAGACTTTTCATGGAATTATTGATCCATCATTGGTCATTGAATCTATAAAGAGGCCTAAGTGTATGATCTCAACATAGATTCCAGCCTTATAATTCTCTCTCAGAGCCATTACTGTTGGCAATATGGCACAAATTAACATGGATAGGAAAGACCTTCTTTTTGAGAGATGAAATGTCTGTCTTAAATGGCATAAAACAGGGCTGGATCCCAAGTGCCCTCCTTTCAATTTTATAACTGAATAAGTTGTTTGTCTTTAGACGACCTAGCCACAGTGTGACAAGTACCTCTCATGTGTTGATGACATGCCTTCCTACATGATCACAGAAGTGGCTCTGACAAGCAATTCAACCCATTGGCCAAAGTATATCAGGAAAAGCTGCTAAATATTAATTTTTCTAAAACTGAAATAATTAATTTTGGCAGACACACTTTGATGTCCAGATGGATAATATCAAATTATTCTGCTCAACTGATAGCCATAGTTAGTTCCTAAGAACCCCAGTTGGTGATTTACTTGGTTAACCCTTGCGATGCAGTTGCATTTTACAGGAGTCATGTTAAGGATCTTCTCTAGTCAAGACAGACCTTTGGTACTGCTTATCCTCAAAAGCTTTCAAGACAGGTCAACTCTTTTGTGCCTTATGGTACAGAGTTATGGCATTTGCATCAACAATTTGTGCAGACCCCAAAGTGTTTTGTGAGCACTGCACTTCATCCCTTTGAAAGTGCTCGCTTGGCTCACTATTGTACAGAGGTGAGGTGATCTTCCATTACAATAAAAATATCAGATAAGTCCATTTATTTTCACAAGGAAACACCCTTGTCATCTTCACTTCAGATCTTTTTTCAGTCAGCAATGTGGGCTATCTGTGAGTAGAAATGGATAGTAATCTCAATTTTGAATTGTCTATTATTAATCTCCTGTCAAAAGTGTAGCTGAAGCTAAGGGGGCCACCAATCACTCATCTTTAAGATTCTCCGAAATGCAACCATATTATGCCTTAAGTTCTCACATAAGCTTATTCTACAAAGTAGCTCTATGTGGACTTTTTTGAAAAAGGATTTAAATTATAGTATTCATCATGTCATTCAATGACTCTTAAAGCAAGACATATATGGTGCATTCCTCACAAAGTTCAGGTGCAAGAGAAAGTTACTCCTTTTATTAGACAAAGAGTACTCCCATTGGTCATTCTTTTTCTTTACTTTAATGGGTAGGAAGCTCAGAGTAAAATTTTATGCTCAGTTTCAGTATTTGTTCTCTGTCTGAATTTTCATATAATTATTCCTTCACTACTTTTATTTATTGGCTTGTGTCTTTCATTATACTAATGGTTTCCCACTTAATAACCAAGATTTTTATTGTAAGCTGCCTCACATCACACATCACCTTTGGAAGCAGGCAGTGTCTAGATGCATATGAAAAAATATTTCTTCAACATAGATTGGATACTAGAGCAGGCACTCCCTGGAGGACTGTCTGAAAGTGTAGTCAGTGTTATACCTAGAAAAGAATAACTTGGGATATTTGTTCTGTAGATTCCTAGGCTCTATGCTAGGTCTACTGAATTAGAATCAAGGTAGACTGGGAATCTGCCTTTTTGCAAGCAACTCACTTGAGTCTTCTACACACTAAAGACTGAGAACCACTGACCTAGAATCATTCTCCAATTGATCCACGACTTAATTGTGTCTCCCCAAGCTGGAAATTTGCCTTTAAGACTTATGTTTCACCAGCATTGTTCACAGCTCTAGCAGGGGACAAATTTAGATATTCACTGTCAGTGACCCACAAATGAAAAGGGAATTGGGATATCTATCTATCTATCTATCTATCTATCTATCTATCTATCTATCTATCATCTGTCTATATTTCCTAAATATATATATATATATATATATATAGGATATATACTTTTATTTATTTCTCTCTCTCTCTTTCACAGAGACAGGTTCTCACTGTGTCACTCAAGCTGGTCTCAAACTCCTGGGCTCAAGTGATCCTTCCACCTTGACCTCCCAAAGTGCTAGGATTACAGTCATGAGCCACCACACCCAGCCAGAATCAGGAAGTTATAGCCACCATGTAAAAATCATAGGAGTCTTGTCATCAGAGTGGGAATGGAAATGAAAAGTATTTAAAAGAGTTTCAAAATGTGGGGAAGAGCTTCAACCAGGACCTTTCTAGTCACATTAGGGGATTTAAAGTGAGAGAGAGAGAGAGAGAAAGAAAAAGAAGAGGAGGAGGAGGAGGGGAAGAAGAAGGAGAAGAAGAAGAAGAAGAAGAAGAAGAAGAAGAAGAAGAAGAAGAAGAAGAAGAAGAAGAAGAAGAAGAAGAAGAAGA
>NC_045439.1:113481629-113613087 GCF_002776525.5 Piliocolobus tephrosceles
GAAGAAGAAGAAGAAGAAGAAGAAGAAGAAGAAGAAGAAGAAGAAGAGGAGGAGGAGGAGGAGGAGGAGGAGGAGGAGGAGGAGGAGGAGGAAGAAGAAGAAGAAGAGGAAGAGGAAGAGGAAGAAGAAGAAGAAGAAGAAGAAGAAGAATTATTATTATTTGTGGGTCTCTGATCTTCTTCAAAGATCAGAGATATCCCAGAGTTTGAATCGTGAACAATTAGGAAAATGTGAATGCCATTATCTGAGATAGGAAATGTTATATATAAGAGTAGAAAATCATGTTTGATTTTAAAATACGAAGTCCTAAGGAAACCACCAAGTGGAAAGATGGACCTAGACCTGAGAAAAGTCAAGTTTAGAGATGAAATGCTAGAATTTTACACCTCGAGGTGAGCTGATATTATAGGAATACAGAAATAACTCAGATAGGAACTACAGAGTGGAAAGAGAGGAAGGCTAAGAAGGAAACTGGGAGGAAGACATCTAGTAGATAAGGAAGGAGACACGTGTCAAAATGAAGGAGGGAAAATAGAATTTTAGGATTCGGAAAACAAGAGAAAAATGACTCTCAAGAAAGGTTTCAAGCACCAGAAGCTTCTTTGTGTTGGGTAGGATTAAGATTTCCTGAGGCATTGTGGTTGAGCAGTTACAGTAGAGGGAAGGGGACAGAAATAAGACTGCAGAGGAAGAATGAATGGGAGGGATATGACTAAGATGAAACTCTGAGAAGTCTGATTGTGTAGGGTGGAGAGATGTGATGGTAACTCTACAGGGAAGGAAGGTTGAGGACAGGGCTGCTAGTAGACTTTACAGTGTCTTTTTGAAAATTAAGAAATGCATCCCTTCTTCTTGGTAGACATTTTTCCATATGTGAGCTGGTATGACTTGGCCAGAAGAATATTGGATGGATTTCATCCTGACTGGCCTCTCCAGCTAGGAGTCTTTATGCAGTGTGCAAGCCCATGCTTAAATATCTGCTACCATCCAAAACTTTCTCTCAACAGTGCATGCACACTGCACTGGTCTGGCGAAAGTTGCCAGTTGCTGGTAGAGGTCAGGGGGCATCAAATGTAGTTAAGGGACAGGAGAATAGGGGTAACTGCCAGAGGAAATTCAAAGAGAAGCATGAAAAGATGTACTTAAAGCACAGTTGCTCTTAGACAATGAACACAGCAGATATGGTCATTTATGCCAACACCTTTCTTGAAAATTTTTTCTCATGTCATTAATCCTTTCACATAATACAGGCATGGAATGAAATGCAGTCTCCTTTTGTATTTTTTTAAGAACCTCAAAAAGGTTATGATATCAGTGTGTGTCATATGTTTATAAAAGAAAGACATCAATGAACTAATGTGGAGTGATTTCCAGAGGATATTACATTTTAAACTCAAAGACAAAAAATGCATTTAGTATGATACTTTTGAGGCTAGAAAGAAGGAAAAATACAAAAACACATATATCTCCTTATTATTACCGAAAGAAACAGAAGAAGAATCAGCCAGAAGACAATGAATTTGTGTATTTACAAGGGCTGGGGGGAAATGGGATGGAAGAGATAGTGAAGGCGGTGTTGGTTGTTTGAGTACAGTTTTTTTGTAAAGTTTTAAGTTGGAAAGCACGTGTGTTAGTCCACTTGTGTTGCTATGAAGAAATTACCCTGAGGCTAGGTAATTTATAAATAAAAGAGATTTGACTCACCGTTCTGCTGGCTGCACAAGAAGCATGGCTCCAGCATCCACTTCCGGGGAGGAAGCTTTCACTCATGGCAGTAGGCAAGGTGGGAGCAGGTGTGTCCCATGGCGAAAGAGGGGGCAAGGGAGATGCCTGTCTTCCTTCCTTCCTTCCTTCCTTCCTTCCTTCCTTCCTTCCTTCCTTCCTTCCATTTCCTCCCCTTCTTCTTCCCCTTCTTCCTCCTCTTCTTCTTCTTCTTCCTCTCTTTCTTTTTCCTTTTTTTGTTTCTCTTTCTCCTTCCTTCCTTGCTTCCTTTTCTCTTTCTTTCTTTCTTCTCTTCCCTCCTTCCTTTCTGTTTCTTTCTTTCCTTCTTTCTTTCCTTCCTTCCTTTCTTTTTCTTTCTTTCTTTCTTTCTTTCTTTCTTTCTTTCTTTCTTTCTTTCTTTCTTTCTTTCGTTCTTTCTTTTTTCTTTCTTTGTTTCTTTCTTTCTTTCTTTCCTTCTTTCTTTCTTCTTTTTCTTCTTTTTTTTCTTTCTTTCAACAGGATCTCACTCTGTTGCCCAGGCTGGAGTACAGTAGTGTGGTCACTGCAGCCTTAACTTCCTAGGCTGAAGCAATCCTCCCCCTTCAGCCTCCCAAATCGCTAGGACCACAGGCATGTGCCACCACACCCAGTGTCTAATTTTTTATTTTTTAATTTTTTGTAGAGACAAGGTCTTACAGCATTACCTATGCTGGTCTGGAACTCCTGGGCTCCAGCAATCCTCCCACCTTGGCTTCCGAAAGTGCCAAGATTACAAGCATGAGCCACTGCTCTTTTTAACAACTAGATATCATGTGAACTATTAGAGTGAGATTACTGCTGGGAGAGCACCAAGCCATTCATGAGGGATCCACCCCAGCCCACCTCCAACATTGGAGGTCACATTTCAACATAAGATTTGGAGAGGACGTATATTCAATTCATATCAGCATTCTACAAGTTCAGAAAATAAAATTAGGTCAATAAGAACGGGAGGGAAGAAAAAAATAACCTAAACCGAAAGGAAACTGAAACAAATGGACTTAACTTTAATTATTTTAAATGAATGCCATAATTATATTGAAGCGAATAAAGAAATGACAGAAGAAAGGAAGAGAGAAGGAAGGAAGGAAGGAAGGAAGGAAGGAAGGAAGGAAGGAAGGAAGGAAGGAAGGAAGGAGGAAGAGAAGGGAAGGGAAGGGGAGGGAAGGGGAGGGAAGGGGAAGGAAGGGGAGGGAAGGGGAGGGAAGGGGAGGGAAGGGGAGAAAGAAATCAATCCAAGTAGCTTATGAACTTTGGAACACAGTATTTAACCACACACCCCTAGTATTGAATAGCACTGAGTATTTGGGGAAGGGAGGGTGGGAGATGGGATAATTGTAAATAAATCCTGAACTATTTTAAATAGGTGGGTTATAATGGTTTTTAAGCAATTCTGACACAATTTAAATGTATCATGCTATTTAGCAAATGGGTATATATGTTGATGTTGTTATCAAGGGTTCTTAAAGAAGGGAAATACAAATATGGAATCAGGGAAGTAAAGAAAGATTCCTGTGAAAATGGACTAAAATTGAGGACATTGATGTGAGTTTTTGATTTCTAAAGTAAGTATATGTGTGTATACACATTTATATGTGTGTATGAATATGCCTTTGTGCATATAAAATTGTATATATGTTTACATTAATGTGTATAGATGTTCACATATGTCCTAACCTTGTTGGCTGAAAGCATCAAGAAGCAAAGATACCCCAGTAGCAATAAACACATCTAACACTAAAATCTTGGCCTCTAACGCCAATCCCTATTAAAAAGAACCAGGGATCCTCAGAGACATGGCTGATTCAAGAGTTGGGACACTTAGGTACAAGACCAGACCACTTTGTAAGACATTAATAAATTGTTTAAAAGAGATCACAAGGATACAAGACCCAGATTGAAGAGGCTCCCACTGGCCAAACCTGGGACAACTTGAGCCCAAAATAATTTAAGTAATAAATTATAAATAATTGGAGAAAAGGAATTCATAAATTTCTGTCTATGATAAAGAGGTAAATATGTAGGAGTGAAGGGAGGGATTTCACCGGGGAATACAAAGGGCCAAGTGATAAATGTGAACAGAGTACTAGAGTTGGAAAAAATTTCACAACCATCTTGATAAAAATTAATTAGACAAGAATTACCCATTGATGCTAAATATAGGAGAAAACTTGAAGAGGGCAGGATACTTGCATGGTTTTAGAGCTTCTCTCCACAAAATGATCAAAATTAACATAATGTATGGGGGACAGATGGACATTGCATTTCTCCAGATATGATACTCTGAGGAGAGACCACCACCCATGCAGCATTTCTGCTGAGAATCCATAAATTCAATCTCATCCCAAGGAAATGGCAAACAAAAACTGAAGAAAAATCTAGTCAAAAAGTGGCGGGGCTATTCTTCAAAATTGTCAATGTCACAACAAGACAAAGAAAAACTGGAAAAATTGTTCCAGATTAAAGGAGGCTAAAGAGATGTGACACCTAAATTTAATAACCAAATCATGTACTGAAGGGGGGGATGCTACAAAAGATATCATTGGCAAAACTCACAAAATTGAAATGTGAAAGGATTCAATAGAAATAATGCATCAATGGAAATGTATAAAGTTGATAACTGTATTATGGTTATATAAGAGAATATAACTATATATGCATTAGGATATATACAATGAAACATTCAGGGATAAAAAGCCATGATGTATGCAACTTACCTTCAAATGGCTCAGAAAAGTAAAAACCAGATAAATACATAGATTGATTGATAGAGAGACAGATACATAGACAGACAGGTAGATAGATAGAGTTCATAAATGATAAAGCAAATGGGGTGAAATATTAACAAAAGGTCAATGTGGTTAAAGTGTACTATTTTTGGTTTTGCAATATTTTATAAATCTAAAATAATTTTTAAACTATAAAAAGCAATTGTCATTTGCTATTTTAAATGTTTATAGCAGGTGTCCTGCCAGTGGTGCATCTAGCAAATATGATGCACAAACTGTGGTATCTTAGGAAAGCAGCTCTTGAAAATAATGAGAAATTTTGAATTAAACTTTTTGTGCACTGAGACTTTAGTATTTACTCTTAAAGCCAGAATATCTTTGGGAAGAGAGTGGTGAAGGCTCCTGTAAAGAAGAGTTGCATAAAGGGTGCTAGGAATATAGCAAAACCCACATGTTTTATTTCACTAAATTGAAACAGAATTCTCTCTCTCTACCACCTCAGATATTAAACAAAATACACAATGAGAAGTTGCATGTTTTAAAGTATTTCTTGAGCAAAATGTAATGATAAAAATGTATGTTCATACTAGAACATTAATCTCATTCTTCATAATTAACTCTTGCATTTTTCTTTCATCAGCCTCTGACCTTTAAGGTGTTCCTGTTGTGTGTGTTTTTAATGCCTAACTTTTCTGGAAAATGTGCACAGGTCATAATGAGGCATAATTATATACAGTATACAATTTTCTTTGGCCTTTTTCAAGCGCTCATTTAGCTATCACTTCTTCCTATAGAATTTGTATAAGAAATACTTTTTAAAATGAAAGTCCTTTCTTCATTTTGGCATGAATTATATATTTAATAAGCATTTAATATAGGCAGGAAATTTAGGAAGGTATATATGGATATTAAATGAACACCATTCACTATACTAAGTCCTCCCTTATTTTCGAAGGATACATTCCAAGACTCCCAGTGGATGCCTGAAATCTGGGATAATATGAAATCCTATATCTAAACCATGTTTTTCCCTACACATACATACCTATGATAAGGTTTAATTTGTAAATTAGGCACAGAGATTAACAACAATAATAAAATAGAACAATTACAACACTATACTGTAATAAAAGTTATTATACAGTGTGGCTGTAACTTTCACAGTTTGTAACAGCAAAACTAGCATGGATTTCTTTTTCTTCCTTCACAATTTCATGGATAGAAGATTTGCTCTTACCATAGATTGCAGCAACCTAGACACACTATTTGTTTTCTTTCCTTATTGAGAACTTCCATCTTTTCGTTTAAAGGAAGTACTTTACAGCTTCTCCGTGGCATATCTGAATTGCCAGCATCACTACTCTTGCATTTTAGGTTCAAGGGTTACTTGAACTCAAGCATTGTGATATCAAGACAGTCGCTCTGATAACCAAGATGCTACTGGGTGACTAATGATGGGCAGCACCTATAGTGTGAAGACACTGGACAGAGAGAGGATTCATCTCCAGACAGGACAGGGAGGGACTGCAGGAGATGTCATTAAGCAACTCAGAACTGTATGCAATTTAAAATTTATAAATCGTTTATTTCTGGAATTTCCCATTTAATATTTTGGGACTGCAGGTAACTGAAACTGCATGCAAAAAGAGACTGTGGATAAGGGAGGACTACTGTAAATCCTTATTTATCACGATTGCAAGTGAGATAATTTCCGTATTATATAGAATGGATAGCACCAATCATAGAGTATTGTGAAGATTAAATTGAGTATGTAAAGCGCTTAGTACAGTGCTTGGCATATAGCAAGCCCTCAAGCGATCATGATTTATTAGATTGATTTAAAAAATAATATCCAGAGTGTGTTTACTTATTTAGCCTGATTTCCTATAATTTACTCATCTACAACACTAAACAATAATTGGTAATCATATGGTGAAGCTGAACCATCAAGGATTAAATTTTGTTTAAAAATGTTTGAGTTGCCAGTAAGTCACAAATGAGTTAAATAATCACACCCTAAGGTTGGTAAGAATTGTCTGTTGTTCAATCATTCTGAATCAAACAGAATCTCTTTTGTCTTTTTTAAAAAAACTCTTTACTCACTAGAACATTATTTCATTCCTTTAGAAAATGCCTCAACCTGTAAATGATTAGTAATTTAACTTACTAAAAAATATTTTAAAATATACTTTGCATGGGAAGACATCATTGGTAAATTAGAAAAGAATATTTGGAACTTAGAACACTGATAGAAGTGTTTAGGAAAAAGGCAAATAGTATATATGTAAAAATAGAATTGTTTCCTGAAAAGTTAAGGAGTTTTCACTTTATAAAACCTTGCCATAAGCATCATTAGTTATTTGAGATCGGCAGGGATAAGAGCACAAATATGAAGAATGATTTGATTTTCACATGATTTTAATGACAAGATAAATTTCACCAACTTGGCTTTCTATATAAAAAGACACTTTAAAATAAATGAAACATATTTGCAAGCAAACACACACACACACACACACAGAGGGAATTATTTGTTTTGAATTGCTGACTTAGTGTAAGTAACTTGATCAACTAATAGAACCAAACTAATTCTATAAACCTTAGAGTATTTTTTATAAACCAGTGGTTAGGGAATATTGGGATTTAAAAGAGGATCTTATGCGTTTTTATGTTCCTAATTCCTTCAATCATTTTAAGTCCTTGAATACATTTCACAGAATAATATTTATAATGGCCCATTGTTTATAGAGTTAGGTGTCTTTTAAAATGGCAGGTTACATTTAAGTAAGGACAAAGAAATGTTTTAATAATCTCAGGATTGTTTCTCATTACATCATATTTTTATGCATTTGTGTTAAATTAATAAAATCCATGATCATATATCTTCATGGTCTGGAAAAATTACCAAATCTACATCTGGTGATCCTAGTCAAACTTCCCCATATAAAATGACTAAAGAAGGGAGAAAGAGCAATGGTACAGTCTAAAATGTTGATGAACATGACAGTTTACAAGATATAGACACAAAAGGCTTTGGGTATATCTGGAAAACCTTGATGTTCCATTACCATATGACTCTGTAGTAAACAAGTTACCTCGACCACATCATCAGGACTGGCTATTTTTCCAACATCACTTTGAGGCCAAGTTCTGTTGCATTTTACATTTGCTTTTTGAATTCCTTTTTTTCTGAAGAACACACTGGGAAGCTCAAGTCCTTTGTGCCTGTGGATTATCTGGGGCGGCGCATAAACGCACAATGCGGTTGATTCTCTTGTTCTTTGGGAGCCCTCTCCCAGATTTAGGGGCACCTCATTTCAAGCAAGAGAATGCATGCCTCAATAGCAGTGGTTCTTAAATATGATGTCACAAGAGGTTCCTAACCAATAATAGAATACCAAAATTTTGGAATACTTTTTTGAGTATGAATTAGATTGGCTTCGAAGTTACCCTTAGAGTAATGTCACTTCAATCTGCTGCATTAAGATACTCTGCTTGAGTAGGAGAGAAGGGGGCAGAGTATTCCACTGGAAATTATTTACTAATGCTTGGCAAAAGCTTGGAAGTGTCTCACTATTATCTCAATATTTTTGTACCCCCAAAATTGATATGTTGAAACCTAATCCCCAATGTGATCGTATTAAGAGATGGAGTCTTTGGGAGGTGATTAAGTTGTGAAGTCTTCCTGAATGGGATTAGTGTTTTTATAAAAGGGGCCCAAGGGAGCTTGTTCATTGCCCCTTCCACCAGATGAGGATGCAGTAAGGTGCATCAATGAAACAAAGAGTGAGCCCTCCTCAGACACTGAATCTGCTGGCACCTTGATCTTGAACTTCCAAGTCTCCAGAACTTTAAGCAATAAATTCTGTTGTTTATAAACAACACAGTCCAAGCAGTCTGGGCAGACTAAGACAGTCTTACACATATGAACACATTCCAAATCCTGCATGTTGCAACGGAAAAGAGACAAAAAAGTTGCTTTATGCAGTCGATGATTTACCTCAAAATGCAAGGACAAATAAGCTCTGCATTTCTGCTTTGGTGAGAACCCACTAATCAAGGGCCAGAATGGTCTTATGGCATTGGCCAAAATGCCTTTGCCAAAGAAACCATATTGTGTGGGCCTGACCCACCCACGTCATTCTATTATTTTACTCTGGAAATGAAAGTATGTGGCAACTCTCAAACTAAAGGGCCATTGTTGTATAGAAGGTATGTGGTTGCTTTTAAAAAGAAGTGGCTAAAAGGTTTCCTTGAATATTCCCTTCCCAGACGTATGGCATTAGAAGGTGGCAGTGCTATCAAAGGTGAATTTAAGAAAGAAAAGGACTATTCTTTTTGAACATCTTCTTTTTAATTAGAGTGTCCACCTATGGCCACACCAGGGTTTGTGGTGAATACTTAATTCCTTGGTAAATTCAGCAGTTGGTAAGTGAAGGTATACTGTATACAATATTTTGATCATGGTTTTGCCTTCGAGTTGAAAAATGAATTTGAAAAAAACTGACTGTGAAATGGCCTGAATTTAATTCCTTGGACTGCTTTAGAAAAACATTTAAAGAAAGAATTCCAGTTTATTGGTGCATGGAAGTGAGTTTAAGTTGTGTCAATTTTTCTGATGGTTTTTATTGAACTAATTATTTAGTCTGTAATTGACTAACCCTCTAAATCAATCAAAGCCAGGCAGTAATAGTGAAGTAAATTTAAATCCTTAAACAAACTGTGGATGTGAAATAATCTTTAAGTGCACTTTATTTTTTAAGGTAATATGAGACAAGTTAAGAATGCAATAAAATCTAGGCAGTAAAAAGAAAAAAAAAACACAACTATTGCAGGTGTTTATGTATTACATTGAATTTGCAAATGGAAATCTATCCTAAGAAAATGTGTCATAATTTAGAATATCATAGACCAGGGATCACACAACTTTCTGTAATAATCCAGATAGTAAATGTTCTAGGTTTTGCAGGCCATATGGCTTTTGTTGCAACTACATAACTTTGTATAGTGTCAAAGCATCCATGGACAATATGGAAACAAATGTGCGTGGATGTGTTCTAATAAAACTTTATACATGGACACCAACATTTAAATTTCATAGGATTTTCACATGTCATGAAGTATTCTTTTGTTTTTTTAACTACTTAAAAATGTAAAAATTGTTCGAAGCTAACAGGTCAAACCAGAACAGGCAGTGGGCTGAACTTGGCCCATGTGCCACAGTTTGTTGACCCTTGCCTTAGATGGATGAAGCATGGGCTGAAAGAGTAAGTTGTGAACTTTAAAACATATCAGGAATGTCAGTTATTCAATCTTCATTAAAGAGTGGCTTTGAATGCAAAGTCACCTATGTATTTACTTGACAAAAAAAGTTTACCCTGAGTTTAATAATGAGAAAACAACTAGACACATCAAGATTGTCGATCATTCTGCAAAACTGGCCTGGACTCTTCAGAACTGTCAATGTTACAAAAGCCCAAAGGAAAACAGAATAAAAGCACAGGGAAACTATTCAAGATTTAAAAACCAAAAAAGACTTGGAAATTAAAAGCAGTATGTGATCTTTGTCTGAATCCTGGATTAAAACAAAAACAACTGGAAGAGGACATAATTTGGGTATTTAGAGAAATATGAATAAACTCTCAGATATTATTGTATTAATATTACCTTTTTTTTGAGACAAAGTTTCACTCTTCTTGGCCAGGCTGGAATGCAGTGGTGCAATCTCAGCTCACTGCAACCTCTGCCTCTCGGCTTCAAGCGATTCTCCTGCCTCAGCCTCCCAAGTAGCTGGGATTACAGCTACCATGCCTGGCTAATTTTTGTATTTTTAATAGAGATGGGGTTTCACCATGTTGGCCAGGCTGATCTCCAACTCCTGACCTCAGGTGATCCGCACGCCTCGGCCTCCCAAACTGCTGGGATTACAGGCGTGAGCCACCACGCCCAATCAATGTTACATTTCTTGAGTGGGAAGATGGTATTGTAGACTTGTAGAAGAATGCCCATGTTCTCAGTTAATACATGCTGAAATATTTGCAGATGAAGTATCATACTCTACAATTTACTTTCAAATGATTTAATCATACAAAAAAAGTGTGTGTATACAGAGAGAGATGAAGTAACTATGGTGAAATATTAACAATAAATGAACCTGAGTGATGAGTACCAAGTATCTTTGTTCTACTCTCGACTTTTACATAGGTCTGAAGTTTTTCAAAATGAAAATTGAAAAAAGAAAATGTAGAAAAAATATAGCAGTAAATTTAGTTGGTTCAATTTATATTTAAAATATAAGAATTATATGACATTTGAAAAGTTAGTTTTTCTTTAAAATTCTAAAAATTTTCAACTTCTTTTAGAAGATAAAGCAAATTGACTTATAAGAAAAACCTGGATCATTTCATTGTTTGATATTTTCATCTAGTTTGTTCCTAGGAATTATAGAATGGGTAAAACCTAGTCCGGATGAACCAAACACAACAAAATCATCAAACTCAGGTTTCCAGAAGCCCTAAATTTAGATTGTTCTGTTGTTGTATAAAATGCATATTTATTCAGTGACCAGAAATCTAAAAAATATTTTTCCTTCTGTAATTAAAACCACTTTACTTTTTCTGGTAGTCAGATCTAGATGATTTTATATACTGTTTTGCTCACTAGATTTTCTTAAATGTAGAGAAACTTCATCAGAAACAAAGTAAATGAGGTCATCATTTAATTTAGAGAAAAGTCATAATCACTCTATTCAAGGACGCAAAAGGCACTTTCAGAAGAAAAACTGTAAACCTTTGGAGACAGATATCATGTGTTAGTTGCCTTTATATACCTAATGCCAAACATAGTGCCTCACATAGGTAGCCATTTAATAAATGTTCACTGAATGGTTGAATAAATGAATAAACGGAGGGAGTGCCCTACTTTATAAGGAAACAGGTTTGGTTTGTATTTGATATAAGGAAAAGATTCAAGATGACTTAGGCACTGGACTGGGCCACTGAAGGAAGTCATGGATTCTTATTTATTTATCGGTTGAAATTTACAATAATAGAATAAACATATCTTAAATATATTTCTAGAGAAAACTTAGCACTTAAATATTCAGATTCTTTTCTACATGTATGATGATGAAGACAGTTCCTTAATTTCAAGTATTCTGTCTGTTAACATTCAGTCAGGTTGGAATGGATCTGAAAACCATGACATATGAAGGGCAGTTGAGGGAACAGTGGTTGGGAGATGATGAGTAGCTGGCCTCGATTATCTCCAAGGTTGCCATGAGAAAGAGGGAGAAAAGATACTCTGGGCTGCTCCATAAGACAGAACTAGGACCAGTGAGCAAAATTAAATGTAGGGTAGTGGGGTACTAGGCAGATTTTAGCAACCTAAGAAAGAACTTTCTAACAAAGAGATATGCCCAACAGTGGAACAGTTTGCTTTAACAGACAATGAACCACTATCGCTGGAAGTGTGTAGGCAGAGTTGGTGTGATCATTTTCTAAGGGTAATTGGGGAGGTAGTGCCTACATGGGGTGGGAGATTGAGGCTACTTTTCCTCTTCCAACCTGAAAAGGCATTGTTCAACAAACCTGAAAGTCATTCTACAAATTTAGTGTTAATACTAAGCAGATAATTAACAAATACTTTCAATACTGCACAGTCTGCCATGAGCATGTAACAAGTAGGTAGAACATCACTGTCAGTTTGTTCTTTGAATATTTTACCAGTAGATGTAGACTTGACATTAGTTACTACTCAAAGAAAATTTACGTTGTCTCAGTATGTAAAATAATACCATATCCCAACAGAGGTCTAGAATGCCCCTAGGAATTTCAAAGACTCTAGGATTTGTTCTTTCTCTACATCCTGGGCCGCTATACTTGTGTACTCTGTTATGGCAAACTTAGCTTATATTCTCCAGCTGCCCCCTAACTAGACAATTATCTCTAATGTCTTTCCCCTAAATCTTATTGAACACTGCAACTAGATGTCTGGCTAAAACCCCTTTTGAACAAATTACTACCTATTAAAAAGTCTAAAATAATGTATCCATTTAGAAATATGTATGAAAAAGATTAGAAGGGGCATAAAAATACAAATAGTTATTAAAGTGGTCGAATTACAGATAAGCATCGTTTAAATATTCTTGGTGTGGCACTAATGATAAATAAAATCAAGTGCAAAACAGCCTCTACAAAGTGTCCTTATTACCTAGCATTTTACATACAAAAGCTCCAAGTTACTGTTTTAAAAGACCTTTCATTAAGTCCTCCTAATTTAATTTTTCTCCTATTACCCCTGCAATAAAGTTTCATGCATATTCCACTAACTTTCCACTCTCTCCAAGCCCTTTTTTTTCCTCCTTGTCCCCACTGCTGCTTCTCTCATTGTGCCTCTATCACTACATTTGCTCTCTTCCTCAGCTCTGCAGCAAATACTTCATGTCATTTGTATGTTCACTTGTCCCTAATGTAGGAGAGCCTTCTGCGGGCAGGGCTTTGTCTGTTTGTCCCACATTGCATCTTCTGGATCTAGAATAGTGCCTTGCAGACAAAAAGTGTTTCTGAACTATCTGTTAAATAAATGATTGTCATTCCTGTGACTACGTGAACCCACAACATCCTTTACGTTTTTGAAATTTGATACATATTATCTATTGTGATTTTATATTGCATTGTACCCTTTTCTAGTTGTGTCCATGTTTTAGTGTCAAAATAAAGGGACAGGTGTCACTATGTCACCTAATTTAATCCTTTAATTCAGTAAATTTTTATTGAATACCTACTGTGTCAGGCACTTAAGTAGGTGTTATGATATAAATTTAAAACTGAATTTAACAGGAGTCAGTAAAGGCCAGATGGAATATATCTTTGTCAATGTCTTTTACACATATAAATATACCTGAAATCTATAAATAATAGTCAAATTTTCTATACTTTTCTACCAGTTTTCTATCAAACTCATTCAAAATAAATATTTAAAATAAATTAAGACATACAAGGTATCCTGAAATCCAACACCAAATCATTAATGATAAGTAGAAATAATAAATCTAGTATAAATTTTTATTGGTTTAGGGGAACTGACATGTAATCATTTGCTGTTCCAAGATCCTTATAGTGACCAGAAAGATTTTGAAAACTGAAGGCTTTATGTCTAGTCTCTAGTTTAGGTAATGTTAAGCCTCTTAAGCAATATGAATATGTTTGGAAGCTGCTACATGCTATGCTTTTTCAGAACCAGATGCAACAATTTGGTAAAGAACATAGTAGAAGAGATCACTAATTTTCCTTTTCCCCCGATAATCTGTGTTTATTATGCCAATTTTAATTACCATGCAATCTAATGGATTTAAGGCTTATATTTTCCACATCACTAGACATCACAAACATGAAAGCATTTTATACTGTCATTATACATCAATGTTTGCACTTGGTTATACATATATACAGAAATTATTCACACATCTTAACCTTGCTATTTCCTCCTTTCAAACCAACATAATTTTACCGTGAAAGCAGCTTTTTAATAAATGGTATAAGAAATACAGCAAGGCACACTTTTTTAAAAAACGTTTTTCTCATTACCACCTCAAGAAGCATAAAAAATGAAAATGTTGTACATAATTCAATAGTAGAATGTCACCAGTTTATAATATACAACATCATATGGTTGTTTCTTGAAATGCTGCATAGATTATTTTTTAAATGAAATAAATAAAATGGCGCTTTTAATAGTTGCTTAATTTTGAAAGAAGGACCAGTGTTTCTTCTCTATGCTGCAATCAATTCAAATGTTAGCTTTTTAGGTAAAACTCTTTCAATAAACACAGTCATCATACCATTTTAAAAAATCCAGATTGAAACATGAAATTGGTCAAGTACTGGTGGGGGGTCATTCTAGACAGGAGAATTTAATGGACCACCAGTTGGTGAACTGCAGAACTTTAAAGAGCAGAAGGGAGGGGAGGAGGCAAACAGAAAAGTCTAGCTGGAGAGAGAGGGTTGGTAGAGGTAGCTTGGGACAGGAATCCATGGGAGAACAAGCAGCTTTGCTGAACTTCAAAGACGATCACCTAAAGAGAACCAGTGCACACATTCAGATCACAAGGCTCGTGTGGAGAAAACACATTTGGAAGGAAGATTCATCTTGGGAGAAGTCAATGTAATAAACGGCAGTGACAAACGTGATGGAACCAGAGACCAGCCCAGGGCGGGAGGATGAGGCCACCCCTGAGTTGCAGCCAGGCGTATCTACAAGAAACAAAAAGGTGACAAGAAAAGGTTTCAGAAATGTATTTTTCATCAGCAAAACCAAACCCTTTGAGGAACCATTGAAGGCTGCAATTGTAGGACTACTTGCTAATGTTCTGAAATAAAAAGATACATAAAATATAAATAATTTTAATAGCCCAAGCTTCACATTACTGACAAAAAAAGTCTCAGTGTAGATGTGAAAAATACATTGATTTTTTTTAAAAGATATGGTTTCAAAGAAAACAAGAAAAATCATCAAGTTTGACCTTTTCTGTGGATCTCATCCACTCTTTTGCCTGTGAACTCAGTTTGGAACATCAAAATAGCTTCAAACCAATATGAAAATGTGAGGCCGCTGATGCCAAGTGATGCGGCAAAGTATTCCACAGACAGGGAACTGATAGGCTCTCAGGCTTAACCCTTCCTGCAGTGATTTTATGTATGATATCGAACAATTCCACTATTGTATAGTGGTGAAAGATTCATAACATTGTGATTATCCGAAGTGTTTCAGCCTAAAAAAAAGATATAACTGGGGCTTCTAGCTCAAATAGTAATGCATTTCATTTAAGGTACATACAGCATTGTGGAAACGAGATGGATTCAATTATATTTGTACATCTCATGGCTATGATATAAATTTGTTCCAAACTCGATCCGTTCTGCCTATTTCTAAATGGCTAAAAGCAACTGGTCAAATGTGAGGAACACCTAAATACCAAGTTTAGGCAATGCAGGATGCAATTATTGTAAGTCCCCTGACCAGCTCTCAAAGAAAGCAGGCTTTTGCTTGTATGGGCTTAAACTGAGTTCTGATGTCTCATATCAGGTTGTTTTACTGTCCCTCAAGAACGAAATATTGTCTTTGTCTTGCTCTCTGTTTTTCTACAATCTTTCAACTTGTGTTAAGAGCCAGAAAAACCTTAACAAAAAGTCGTTTGACTGGAGCCATGGGGAGTTGGGGAAAGACGAAAAATTATATAAAGAACAGGGGTAGACAGAAACAGATGGGATGAAATTTGGTATAGTAAAATAATGCAGTAACATAAGAAAGCCTGGTGCATTGTTCAAATGCTGAGGACATGACTCATTTGAAATCTGGTCACAGAGTAGGGAATCCTTAGGTGAGGCAAATCTGGTCTTACTAAATGCTGGCATTTAAATTCTCTCTGGATAATCAATTCTTTCAACTTGGCCCACTTGGAAATGGGCAGGCCAAATTGGCTGAGGCACAGATCTGGGGTTTGTGTGTGTGTGTGTGTGTGTATGTGTGTGTGTGATAGGTGACAGGTGATGCACAATAACATCTTTGTTATTTAGCATAGCAGGGATAGTTATTCTGAAGTGCCAGATAATTTAAAGACACTCCACATCCAGCAAAACCTTGGTTTATTAAAGTTATTTTAAAGATAAGTTTGATAAGATTATACCTGTATTGTCTAGTGAAAAAATTCACACACAATCACCAAAGGTAGTTTCTTAAACCTGGTTGACCAGCTTTGGAAAATATTAAGCACTTAATGTCAATCCAATGAACAGAATGGGAATTGTGCTGTGTACATGAAAAACAAATGTTCTTACAGCTTTCTCAGTTTGTAAAATCTGAGCAGCAGCATTTAAAACTTTTTATGTGTGTACTTGACCATGTACAAATACAAGTAATTGCCTAAAATGTAAAATCTACTGACCACCAACTACCACATTTACAGACCAATAAAGTAGGAAAGGCAATAAAGCTAAAAAGTTCTAAAGGAAATATCTGCACTGTAAGTAAATACACCTCCTCACCCCACCCCCCAAAACACCACACTCTTACACATACACATAGTAAAACAAAACTCCAAATCACTAGAGCAGACCAAAAGGAAAAGAAAAGGCACCCACTGGCCGCATATGATGAGTTAAATTTTTTATACCATGGGATTTATCCAGCCTGAAGTTTAGGGTTAAACCATTCATCAAAGATCAGAGGTTTATGATGAGGATTATGAAGAAATAACTGTCAGAATACAGCAAAAAGATTAGTGCAAAGTACATCTCTTAGGCAGGTCCTAGGAGGCACTACAGACATACATTATGTGCTTCCTCCAAATTAGGCAGAAAGATCTGGATCTTTCCAGTTACCTTTTCTTTGATGTGATCTGCTGTAACTGACCTCTCTATTTTTATAGAAACATGACACATAAATGAAAATAGTGAAAAGCACAGCAGTATGCCTGGAAATCAGTGCAAATGCATACTGCTAGATCATGTTAAAACTTCTCAAGCAGTTTCAGTGGGTTTTTAATTGGAACACAGTAAATAAAAAACGTTTGAAAATCTGAAAAACATTTTTTGTTACTGATGCAAACTCTATCTGCTATTCTAAGTTATATCTCTTCTGGATGGCATTATAATCATTTCATCATCTGAAAACTTAGTTCTGGAAAAAAAAAAAAAAACCAGCAAATGGAATTTGGTGAATTTTACTGTCCTGATAAAAAGAGCATCACAACGGATGGTTTTCAAATGACTTTAAAAAGCAAAGCACAGCTTTTTCTTTTTCTTTTTCTGAACTTGTAGAAAAAACAATGACAACAATTAGACTCTTGTAGACATGAAACCTCATATTTATCAAACAATTTTACTATGTATTCTTGACATTAAATACTGAAGGCATGTCAACATTTTGAGATTAAATAACTTGTCCTGGTTGATAGTATTTTAACAATATGTGACTATTTATACTCAGTTATCCAATGCTAATGTCTGGTAAAAAATTCAGGCATCCGGATGTTTTGTCCACATGATACTGAAAAAAAAAAAAAAATCCTGAATAGGACCAGTAAATATGGCTATTTAAATAGCTCTAGGCCTATAACAAGTCACTTGGGGGCGATGTGAGTTCTGCAGAAGTAAAATCTGGCTGTTTCTCCCTTTGCCCGAGATAAGGCCAGGCATCAACAGGGCTTAACAAAAAATACTGCTGACTGGCAGGCGGGCTGGCTGCTAGTTTTACACTGTCCCTGCTTGTAAAATGTGAGGGTTACAGAGATCCATCAGCACATTCACTTCCTCCAAGTCTAAAGATGGAGCTGCTCATCATTTACATTTCATTTCAATTCTATGTAAGAGAGAGAAGAAATTCCCAGAGGATCAAAAAAGGGAGAGTGCATCGCAAAGGCTTCTCCAGTGCCAGAGCTTCTGGAGCTCCAGATCTCAGCATGACTGGTGACTTGAGGGTCACAGTCACATGATGTCATGCTCAGAGTGGTGTTGCTTTCAAGCCTTTATCCCCTTTCAGAAAACAAAATCAGCCAGGCTCTACCAGCCCTTCTGCAGAGGTTGGCAGAGCCAGCAGTACAATCAGTTCTAATAGAACTTGTTTTGAAGCAGCTTATGGAATTGCAGTTACTCTCCCTTAGTGGTCAGTTTTACTGCATACTGATGGAGAATGTGATTATAGGGTGGACATGTTTCACAGAAAATACATTTCTCTCTCTCCTACTTTTGTTCTCACTTGTAGCCAATTGTAAATAGAGTCTGAAACACAGAAAATTAGTTGAGCTATATTAGTAAGTGGGAGGCCTTTCTTCAATTTTGCATACTGAGTTTATTTTTAGGGTATATATGGTATAGATGCCCCCCTTAGTCCCCATTTCTAGCAGCTCTACACAGAATCACACATTTTAATAAGCTTAGGGCACAGGTGTTGCAGGAAAAAAATAATGATGTTTGCCATTCATCTTTCAAATTAAATAATGTGTTTTTAAATAGTAACTTTTTTCATAATACATTATGGGAACAACATTTATCTGTCACATTTTAAAAGATGTATTTGTAATAAATGTAAATTACTTTTAGAAAATCAGTAATTAGGCTCATCAAAAAATAAACAATCTGCCACAAAAAAAGATAATCTTTAGCATAGTTAAGTATAATAACTGTTATTTGAATAAGTTAACAAATTAGGGTAGATTGCTTCTGTAATTCATTTCCTATAGCACGAGTTTAGGTGACGGCATTAAGCTTCTGGAGTGGGGGGTGGAGGTGGCATTAGGTACCTCATACTTGGGTGAAATATGACTCTCACATTTGAAAGCTCAAATTTTCTTCTTTAAACTTGATTGAGAAAGCATATTCATCACTGGGGCTTAGAAATGGGAAATAACAGAATCTTTGTGTCACTTTTAGAGACACATCATCATCCTGGAATTATCGATCAACAGCTGTCTTATTAAATACGAAGAGCGGAATGACTTTCTTAAAAAATTTGATGGAAATCAGCCTGTCACCTTCAGGCAAAATTCAAAAATTCTGTTTTTATGAAAACGCCATTAACTTGTCATGTATTCTTTCTGCATTTGCTTTCTGCGCCTGTTCTCAATCTGTGGGTGGATAAATAAGAGCCTCTTCTTTAAAACCAACTTTCCCCTCCTGTTTGAATCCTTAGACATGGCCATGATTAGGAGTTGTGACAGCACAGTCTTCCACTGGGGAAGCAAATGTGATGATAGTTACATTAGACAGAAGCATAAAAGCAAGGGCCAAATCAGGAGATGCAGCCTTTAGCCTAATCATTGTTCATCTCCAAGCACTGAAGAGAAGGGACAGCTCTCTGTGCAAGAAGCTGAAGTGGAGGGTATTGTTACTGTGTGTGAATTTTGATCATGGAGTATAATTGCGATTTAGATAACCTTTTCATTCTCCCTCAGTGGAAGAATTTGAGGCCTTAAATTGTTCAACTACTTCCTCAAATTCTGTATTCTTGCTAGAATGATGTAATAAAGATAATGTCACTAAGAATGTCAATTTTCCCTGTTTTTTTTTTTTTTTGTTTTGTTTTGTTTTTTCTTTTGCTTCACAGTTACTTTCATTGTTGGGAGCATTTCTTCTATCTAAATGTCTTATTTAGATAACTGTCTGCCATAATTGGTCATTCTGACTAGCCTTTTCTCTTACCACGGTTTTGCTGACCTGAACTCAACATTTTAAATACATATATGGCACGAGGACTATACGTACCTTTCAGTGAGATGATTTTCATGCTTGGGGAGGGGGTACATTCTACCTATGCATATTTCTATGTCGTTCTTCATGAAGGTTTAGAAGATTTTCTTCACAGGTTAAAGTTTTGGGGCTGGGATGCAATGCAGCCTTGTCTGTTGGCTGATTTGCCTTCAAGGAGAGGTCTTGAACTTTAGATTTGGCTGAAGCAGCGTTTTGTTCTTCTGGCATTCCAGATTCACCTGTTTTTTCTGAACTTTCCTTTTCACTGTCAAGCTTTGAAGGAGTAAACTCTAAGTTTTCTGCACAGCCATTGGAAGTTTGGGGCAAACCATCCACTTCCTTTCCAGCCTCAGCTCTTTCCTGAGAGGAAGGACTTGAAAGAGCCACTGTATCTGCATCATCAGCTAAAAGAGAACTATCACCAAACTCAGAAGAACATGCTGTTGCTTGTAGTGGCATTGCAGCTTCGCTGGGAACTGCAGATTCATTTGGAGGAGCACTAGAGAAACAAGGCTCATCTCCATCAGAGTCACCCTCAACACAGGCCTCAAAGAAGCATTCAATGTCTTCCTTGTCATCTAAGCCCAAGTCGGTAGTGTCTAGCGGCAATGGAGTGCTGCTTTTCTCCTCTATGTAATTGGTGACCACCCCACAATCACTGTCATGAGATGACAGAGATAAGTATGAATAAAAGTCCCCTTTTCTCAGCTGGATGGGCCGGTGAGAATGCTCCAACACTTTCTCCTTGATTTGAGTTAATGAAGTAGGAGCAGCCACTTCGTTTTCAGGTTGAAATTTACTTTTTAGGGCTGTTGAAGCCATGTCAATGATTTCCTTAACAAAGTTGTGTACGGAACAATCTTCGGCATCTTTTTGATGGAAAACATCTGGCTCACAGTTGCAACAGGAAATGTCGCTGATAGAAGCATTTTCCTCTGTTCCGTTTTGTTCAAGTGCTAGGCAACAACCAGCAGATTTTCCAGCCATACTCGGTGCATCATCAGATGATTTTGGCGCATCAGAGTCTTGTCTGTTGTTAACCCTGGTTTCTAAAGCCAGTTCTGAGAATGACTTCTCAGTGGGGGTAGAAGCAGTGCTTTGATTTTCAAAATGGTGGTGACTTGGACATTTCTTCGGAAGATGTCTAACATCTTGGGAAACAAATTTCTTGCCAGCAGTATTTGAATCACCTAAACTATCCATAAGTGCTTTACACTTACAATGCTCACTCTCTGAAATCTCCTTCCCATTTGAAGCAAGATTTTCTGATACCTTTGAAGTCCCATTCAGTTTGTCCTTTTGCCTTTCTGGAATACCTTCAATATTGCCATTTTCCATGTCAGCCACATATGGATCTTTGTTAACTTTGAAAATAGTTTTCTTATTTTCACTCTTTGTCCCTAACTCATGGGTATGAGATGAATTCTTACCGTTTCCATTATTTTCAGAGACATGTTTTACAGAGCCATTTAGAAGGGCCTCAATATTCAGAGTATCAGAGGGATTGGTCATCTCACTGCTACTCACATCTTTACTGCCCTTCATCTCATCACTGACATTGCACCTTTTCTTCTCTCTTGTCAAAGACAATTTTGGCCTAATCCATGTCTGTAATTCATTCTTTATATAGTCTAGCCCTGACATCAAGTTGCAGTCTTCATAAATTTCATCATCTGTTGCAATACTGGAGTCATCATCCTCATCTTTGATGCACAGCTCTTCTTCAGTCAAGGTAAGGGTAGAGCTGGAGAGCAGGTCACTGTCATCTTCATCATCAGTGCAAGCAGAGGTGCAAGAGACATTAACAATCATGCTGACATTGACATCGCTTTCATCAGCCACTGAACGAGTCAGACGCTTCCTGAATGATGCATTTGATTCCGGGATCTTGTTTTTGTGTAACACAATATCCTCTGAGCAAAGAGAGAGCTCGTCACTGCTGCTAAGTTCTGTTAGAGATGCCGCTGAGTCTTCATTGATAGAAGATGCTATGTCCAATGACATTTGGCCAGTAAAAGACATCTTTTGGGAAGTGCTTTGAAGAGTGATATCAGAAACACTTCGCTTTATCTTTTGCTCTGAGGGGCTCTGGATATTCTCCAAACGATTCAGGAGATCTAATGTTCTTTTACTTAGTTCACCAACTGAGCCACTGCTCACGCTTATATCCCCAGAGCTGTGACAGCTAAAAAGATCTTCATTGCTTTTATAGGATGTCAACCAACTTTCTAAAGAAGTACTTCGCTGGAGGCTGTCACTGCCATTTTTAAAGATGCCCAATCCAAATAAATCACCCCCTGGAGAAAGGGACTCAATAGATGAACTACGAGATAAAAGGGAGAGCTGTTTGGCATTCTGCATGCCAGTGAATGTCTTTTCTATATTGCCACTTTTATATGAAATGCGATCCATTTCATGAGATGCACTTGCCAAAATCCTTTCATGGGGAGGTACATCTGGTTGTAACTCCGTAGTCTGATGTTTAGATTTGCAAGATTTTTTATCAAAATAAAAACCACGAGGCAGGGGATCCTCCACATGTGCTTTTTCGCTTTGTGACTGTTTCATTATCATTGGTAATTTGAGTTTTGAGCCTTGGAGGTATGAGTAATCATAAAATGTAAACACATCATGTTTTCCTTGTAATTCTTCTCCCAAACAATCAGGGGTATGTTTGGTAACACTGTTTAAATCTCCAACTTTTCCATTTACACAACCCACTGGTGAAATGGACAACTGAGAGCTATTTGGAAGCTTAATGCATTCCCCCTCATCTTTAAATTTTTGCTTTAACACATTAACTGCGTCTCCCATTTGTGGGTCCAGATGTTCAGTTTCAAGGTTACTTGGGGACCCATCCACTGCATTGAGCAAGCACATTTCAGAGTTGGTAGTGGTTTCTGTGTCTCCTTCACTGACAATTCCACTCTCACTGCCTGAATTCTGGCTCATGTCTCCTCCGTGACATGCGCAGGGCTTTACCAAATTGGAACCGCCTAGAAGATCTGGCAAAGATTTGGTAGATGAAAATGAAGAGTCTTTACTGAGACTCTTAGTTAAAACATTAGGCTGTGTCATGCCAGTGACCTTTGGATTGTTTTTCAGAAATGGCATGTGGTTGTCTTCATAGAGTTCAACATTGTGTAGGCTGTACACTTGGTAAATGTGTGGACTGGAGGGGGCAGTAATATTTGAGGCATACTGAGATCCCCCATGGTTATCAGCCTCCTCGTCATAACCAGGGTCCTCATTACTTGTCTCTCCAAGCTTCAAGGAAGGGATGACAGGTTGGGGTTCTTGATCAAGGTCATTTGATTCCTCATTCAGACTAATTAACTTGTTACTTATGTCCATTTCATCCCATTCCAGGGCATCCTCACTCATCCCGTTTAGGTCCATCAAGCCAGGATCAATCACATTCAAAGTCTCCTGTGTGAGAGAAAGAAAAAAAGAAAGGAAAAGAATTAGGGAACACAAGCATGAAAATTTTATCCACTGAAAATCTCTTGGAAGACTCAGGAAAGAAAACTGCCCCAAGCATGGACTTGAAAGATAGCCTAATTATCAACTCTAATCCTCTCTGAAATAACACCCAAAATTTACTGAAATAGGCTTTTTGATCAATAGTAATTTGTTACTGAAGGCAATAACATAGACTAAAATGTATGATTATTATTGTCAAATTGTAATTTATGGAATTAGCCATTTCCTATTGATTTATCTACATTTTAAATCCTGGATAGAGTGAAAACTATCAGGTGAATGAAGGTAAAAAGAGTACAGCCTATGACATCTCCTAAGGTACATTCACACTGATCCTATTTTAGTTCTGGAGTCCACAGTAGAATACTATCTGCAGCCACACATGGCAAACTCCTTCTTGCCTCTATTCATGGGTTCTCCATTTTAAGCAGCTTTTGCCTGGGGACTTAGAGTTGTAGCTACCATGTACAGCATTTCATGGGCCAGAGGCACATGACTGTGTACCCCTTCCTCTGTGTTCCTGTTCAGGGATCTGTCTTTTCAGATCGTGGCGCTGTTCCCAAGCAGACATAAGATTAGCAACACTTGACTGTTTCCCTTACCTGTATATTCCTAGACCCTGAATGCTCCAGGGCAATTTTTTAGTCAAAGTTCTCTCAGCTCCTTTCTTTTCCAGTCTCTCTCTGTGACAGAGATTTCACTTTGGTCCTTGTTAACTTGGCTTACTACTGTTAGTCCTGCCCCCATTTCTTATAGACAGGAACCTCTCACTCCAGCCCACACCAGCCCCAGAATAATTATGTGAAGACTTTCCTGACCACCCCAGGATGAAGTAGCCCAGATTCCCTTATGCTGCCCTCTGCCTGCCCACTTGGGACCCTTGATGTTTCCTTGGACTTCTTGGCTCTGCCTCTGTTTAGATAGAGCTTGACATATTCTGGGACAGAGTAGCTGACTGGACTCCTGGACTCTGTTCAAATTCCTTCACTGTCCTTACTTGCTCTCCAGCTGTCTGAATTCATGCTAGAGCCAAGAAAGATAAGATGTTTTATATATATATATAAAATGCAGGCCTTGATGGGCTCACCTACAGACAGAAACACAAACAGAACTTCGAAGTTCAGCTTATGCTTATGCAGGGTAGCCAAGCAGATGAGTATGGCACTAGAACTTGCAGACTGGTTGAAGGGCTGACTTTGCTGCTTACCATATGCATGACCTTGGGCAAGTTGCTTAACCTTTCTGAGCAACAGTCTCATTGCCCGTAAAATGGGGATAGCATTATCAATTTTTCGAGATCATTCTGAGTATTAAATAAGCTAGTACTTGCGAAGTGCTGAGGAGGCAGGCAGTATTAGGTGGAGATATATATATATATATATTTTGACACAGTCTTGCTCTGTAGCTCAGGCTGGAGTGCAGTAGTGTAATCATGGCTCACTGCAGTCTCAACCTCCCAGGCTCAAACCACCTTAGCCTCCCAAGAAGCTGAGACTACAGTGTGTGCCACCACACCTGGCTAATTTTTATTTTTTGTAGAGACAGGGTGTGACTATGTTGCCCAGGCTGGTCTTGAACTCCTGGATTCAAGTGATCCTCCCACCTCGGCCTTCCAAAGTGCTGAGATTATAGGTGTGAGCCATCACATCCAGCCAGTAGCTATAATTCTGAATATATGCAGAATCGCTCTAGTGTGGTCTTGAGTCAATTCATAAAGGGTTTGCTCTGTCTGCTTCATTCTCTTCTTCACATCATACCTTCCAATTTGCTATTAAAACCACAAGGGATTCACGACATGGTAGAAAGAGAGAGGTATCACACAGCATAACAGGCTAGCATATTTGTATTAACGTCAGAATTATTTTAACTGGTTGAAAAACAGCCCATGATGCTTTTATTCCTCAGTAGTGGGGAAAAAGCTTCACCTGCAGCACATTAGCAAAACTTTCCTAAGAAGCCCTCAATCCTTCCTGAAACTAATAGTTAAAGGGTACCACACAAATACATTAAGTATAAAATACCCATTCGCACTTTACTATACTGGGTATGTAAGAGATTATCTGTATAGCCTACTTAAGTTTAAGAGTCCAGTTACAAGGCAAACATTAATTAAGGGATATTTTTAAATTTTCTAAGAGAAATCTTTCCCACTGCCAATGTTACAGCGGTTAATCTAGTACCCAGTAATCATCATAGTGGCTTAGGTATGGAGTACATTCACTGTGATGAATTTTTATTAGAGTTTCTGTTTATTCTTTGCTTGCTGATAAAGGAAGTACTAATGACCGGTTAGTATGGCTAATGAATGTTAAAATCTTCAGCTGTAGGAACAATCAATCAGTCTGATCAAATAGTATATTAATTTCAAATACTATCTTGCCTGACACTGTACTCTGAGAGTGCTGATAAATAATTGAATCAGTCTTTCAAAGGAGCTCTTTTTGTAACTCTGTGGTTGACTTTAACATTTAGCAGCACAGATTTTCCACAAGGATCCCAAACCTAGGGGCTCACATGGAGAAGTGGGAATTGTGCCATCTGGATGGGCTGGGAGCTAAGCCCAAGTGACGCCTGCAACTCAGACTCATCTTCCATGACACAGTCGTTTTCTGACCAAATGCTGCCTTTATGGCTTTACGAATTCAAGCCTAAGAAACTATAAAGCTTATAGCAGCACCTAAAGGAAAAAATTCCTTTGCTCAATAAAGTATAGTTGGCCCTCCATATCCATGGGTTCCAAATTCACGAATTCAACCAACTGCAGATCAAATATATTTGTAAAAAAAATTTCAGTTACAGAAAGAAAAACTTAAATTTTCCCTGTGTCAAGTGATATACAGGCATTGTATGAACTACTATAAGTAATCTAGAGATGATTTAAAGTAAAGAGGATGACCATCGATTATACGCAAATAATAAACCATTTTATATCAGGGACATGGGCATCTGAGGATTTTGGTATCTGCGTGTGTGTGGTGGGGAAGGAACACTGACAAATAGCTGTAGTTGGAGTGGAAAGTTTCCATAGGAAAAGATTAAACTTTTGGATGTAATATTGTTCTTTTCTTAACTCTCTCCTCTTATAAACCTCTTATATTTATTGTGATTTCTGAAATTTTTTTGTATGTCAATTCCAGGAAATATCTGACAGGATTCATTAGAAAATCATTCTCTTTAGACTTTAAATTTTTTTCATATTAAAGAAGTGCTACTCACTCTGCCCTCACTCACTCCCTTCCTGTTGTGGATTAAATTCTGTCAATATTTTCAATAAAATCTCCATTTCCTCAGGATTTAACTTCAACCATAAAATATACCCCTGGGGCAAGAAAGTGGGAAAAGTTTCCAAGAAAGACATTAGAATATTTATATAACTAAAAAAGTTCTCTTTTGGAAAAAAAGATTTGCATATACAAAGATGTAACTGATGGGAAAATTATTTGGTTGAATGCTCTCTTTGATGATAGCCCAACATAACCAATAATGCTCAAGCTAATCAAACGTTTGTTTTTGTTGTTGTTGTTTTCCCAGAGGAACTATTTGGTACTTTTTTTTCCAAAGGCACAATGTTTCTGTCTTTGCTATAGTGATAAATCTAAGTGAATTTAGACAAAATCTAAGAGTATTTGAATGAGACCAAATGGATAGGAAGCAGTAAATGAGGTTCCAAAAGAGAGCCTGCAATTCCAGAAATAATTATGAATTAATTCATGCAAGGGTCTTCTATTCATAAACTTGCTGTATGGGTACAGAATTTTGGCCCAAACCAAGGCATTATATAAATAATCACACACACACACACACACACCCCTACCTATACAGATCTGCTCAAGAAACAAATGGAATTAAATAATGCTAGTTTATTTCATTATTTTTGTACTTAGAAGCATTTTATTTACATTAGCACAACATATACAGAGAAAGTAATAAAAGTAGCTGGAGAAATGATGATGATGATGACAAAAAAGAAGAAAGAACCAAGATTCCAACTGTGGCAGGTAATATACATCTCAATTAACACCCTCTGCATGTATACGGCTTTAATTGAGTTAAGTCTTCCATGATTGCATTTCCAGGATTTTCTTAAAATTTTAGCTTAAATGGTGGTATTTAGCTAAAGAGTAAAGATAAAGGAACTTGACAGTCTACAAAACAATAACCTAATAAAGAACTGATATAGCTGCCTCTGGATACCTTTAATTTCCTTTAAAAAGTTGCGTCTTTTGAAATATTTTTTTCATAAAGACTAGGATGAACTGAATGTTACAGTTAAACTTCTGGTACTCAGAACGCGCAGAACTATTAAGAAGGTCTTGTAATATGTGTCTCCCTGTTTATTCTAGATCCAGGAATTTATTGGGCAGCACCACATGCAAAAATCAGGAAGGAGAGATTTATCTGGAGGAAAGTAGGACACAACAATAACATACAAACACATAAAAGTGACAACAACATAAACAGCAGTAACTGTAATTGAATAAAGATGTATATATTTACCCCAGGGTGAAAAAGCAGAACACACAGGTTTGAGGGGGTGATGGAGAGGTGGAAGAAGATAACATATAGCTCTAGATAGATAAATCAATTTAAACTGGGGAAATGCCAACGTTCATATATTTACTCTGCTTTTTTTGGTACCCCTCAATCCTGAACCTACAACCAAAGTGTCTGAGCATTAGTTACATAATTATCTTCCTAAATTAGACTTAGGTAGACATTTTATAAAAACAAAAACAAAAGCAGGGCAGGTACAGTGGCTCCTGCTTATAATTCCAGCACTCTGAGAGGCTGAGGCAGGAGGATCGCTTGAGCCCAGGAGTTTGAGACCAGTCTGGGAAACATAGTGAGACACTGTCTCAATGTAAAAATTTTTAAAAATTAGCCAGGCATGGTGGCATGTGCCTGTTGTCCTAGCTGCTCTGGAGGCTGAGGCAGAGGATTACTTGAGGCCAGGAGTTCAATGCTGCAGTGAGCCATGATCATGCCACTGCACACCAGCCTGGGCAATAGAGCAATACCCTGTCTCCAAACAAACAAACAAACAAACAAACCATATAAGAACAATGCCAAACAGCTGCTTCCATCTCTGAAAATGGAAAGATAACTCTTAAGGGAACTCTGAGTTTGTAATACTCTGCCTCTTATTGAGCAGAGAATGGATTTAGAGTTAGCAAGAAAAAAATATAGAAGAAAATAAAAATTAGGATAAAAAGAATAATGTTCCATGTTTATCAGCCATTTGCAACTGGAGGAGGTACTCATACAGGTTTGGGTTTGAATCCTGGATCAGCCCTCCCATATGTTAGCTGTGTTATCCTGGACAAGTTATTTAACTTCTATATGCCTCAGTTCCATCGTTTGTTTATCTGGGACAATTACAGTACATTGTATCTACCTTATAGATTGTTGGGAGCTTTAAATTACTAAAATGTATGTAAAGTCCTATGGGGAGAGCCTGGTACATAGTAGGGGTGCAATGACTGGCAGCTATCAGCATATATTCCCTCTGCTGAAGTGAGGAGAGGATAGTAAGACTGAATCCTAAATAACCGTAACAGTGTTTAAGACTGGAGGTTGGTTTACTAATCTCTTTGGTATGACCAAAGAGTCAATGAAAGAAACATTGATACTTTGGGAGGCCAAGGTGAGCGGATCACGAGGTCAGGAGATCGAGACCATCCTGGTTAACACCGTGAAACCCCATCTCTACTAAAATACAAAAAATTAGCCAGGCATGGTGGCGGGCGCCTGTAGTCCCAGCTACTCCGGAGGCTGAGACAGGAGAATGGTGTGAACCTGGGAGGTGGAGCTTGCAGTGAGCCAAGATTGCGCCACTGCACTCCAGACTGGGCGACAGAGCGAGATTCTGTCTTAAAAAAAAAAAAAAGAAACACTGATTAGGCCCCTTACTCACCTCTACTGCACTATAAATGAGGTGATACATTTGTTTTTTCATATCCTAGCTGGACTTATCCCATAAAGATAACCAAATGAGAAAAGACATTTGCCTAGTCCTCAGCAAGGCATAGCTCAAGGACTTTCTATTTCCTGAAAATAACCCCTTTTTTTAAAAAAGGGAAGTCCATTGTCTGTGAAATTCTATCACAACTGACATATTAGAGCAATCAAATCCTGCTCACTATCTATCAGATTGACAATAAAGTTAAAGTAACTTGTCTCAGCTCAGAAAATGCTTTGAAAGTCTATCTCACACTAATGATCAAAAACTGTTCTAGTGAATGCTCTTTTTCAATAACAAAGCTGATCAGAAACTCAAAACAGACAAATCAAATCCAAAGTCATCTCACAAATCTCACTAAAATGAGTACTGACATGGACACATTTCCTAGTCTTGACTACACAGATAATTCTGAAATAGTTGAAAATGAAAAATCCATTAGATGTTGTTTTAAAGTAAGTTTTATAACAGTAAAAATTGCCTTTGTTCTCAAAAGGGATCAGGGACAAAAGGGAGTCCAGCAATGGGAAGCAGGAGTTTTCTTCGTATAAATAAACTTCATGAGGACAGGGGCTCTGACTGTCCTGTCTCCACTAGAGCCTCAGTACTTAAGATAGTGCCTGGCATAAAGCAGATTCTTAAAAAATGATTACTGATTGCCCAGGCATGGTGGCACATGCCTGTAGTCCCATCTACTTGTAAGGCTGAGGCGGGCGGACTGCTTGAGCCCAGGAGCTCAAAGCTGCAGTGAGCTATGATTGCACCACTGCATTCCAGCCTGGATGACACAGTGAGACCCTATCTGTAAAAAATAAAAAAGTAAGAAAGAAAAAATTTACTGAGTGATCTGGAGGAAAAAAGTAAAAACACTTGCCTGTTGTCTCATGAACTGTTGAAGGGATCTGGGGATTTGGAGAAAGGTTCTGAGGGTAAACTATGCTGTGGCAAAATCACCTGGAAAATCCCTGACTTTCAAACTGGTGCAAACTCTCAGTTATAAAAGCTAATATCCTCAAACACATGTTTCATGAGAGAAGCCAGACATAATAAAGTCATATATTGTATGATTCCATTTATATAAAATATCCAGAATAGGTAAATCTGCAGAGATGAATGAGACTGGTAGTTGCCAGGGCCTGGGGGTGCGGAGGGAGGAATGGGATGCAACTGCTTTACAGGCCTGGGGTTTCCTTTTGGAGTGATGATAACGTTTGGAAGTAGAAGTGGTGATTGCACAACATGGTGAATGTACTAAACACCACAGAACTGCTCACTTTAAAATGCTTAACTTTACGTGAATTAAGGAAAAGCCACTGAATAAACAAAAGAAAACCATTTGTAACCTTAGAGATGGCAGGTGCTAAGGGCCAGTGCATGAGGAAACAAGTACAGGATGTGCTAGAAAGTAGCCTGAAAAAGTCCAGGTTCTCTGGTAAAATTTGAGTTGAAATTAGGAGTGTGGCCCTATCAGGTACCGTTCAACACCTTGTTTGTCCTAGCAGCAGTCTTGGAAAGAGAATAGAAGCTGAGAAACCACAGAGGTCATAGAATGTACAGGAAACTCTTCAACTGTTCTAATACCTCTACCTCAAAGCACAGTAGCCCATCTCAATTCTCGTAACAACCACCCCAGGCAAAAACAAAAAACAAAAAACAAAAAACCTATCACTTTTGAATTTGATTTTATGTGTGAAGAATAAGTTGCAAAGACCTTGAATGTTCTATAAACATGGTGATTGTGAAGTTGTAGGAAGGACTGCCAAGAAGAAAGAGCAAAACAAAAAAAAATAAAGGTTTCTTTTCTTCCTTTTCTTACTGTAACTTCAGTTTCCCTGGAGGGGCTGCCCATCTAAGTGCTATTTTGATTAAGAAGCTATGGTATAATAGGAAATATATTTGGTCTTTGTCCCAGTTCTCTGGCATAGAGCCCCTAAAGCCCTTGGAATTTCCTAAGTGATAGAATACGTTTTGTTATTCATAATGGCCACTTTTGATCACAACTGAGTTTATGCTAATGAGAAAATTTAGGGCAGGGTCCTGAGATAGCCTCAGGTTGGGGGTGGTCACCAGAAAGACCAAGTGATTAGAGGGCTGGAACTTTCTGCTCTACCTAAGGACCTCTGGAAAAGGGAGGGGTAGGGCTAGAGATGAAAACTGTAACTACTCTTGAACAAAGAGATTTGATGAGCTTCTAGGTTGCAGAACACCTGGAGATGCTAGGTGGGTAGTGTACCTGGAGAAATGTGGAAGCTTTGCCCAGCCCCTTACCCTGTGCATTTCTTTTTCGTCTGGCTTTTCCTGAGTTGTATCTTTAAATAAACTGGTAAATGTAAGTAAAGTGTTTCCTTGAGCTCTTAGAGCAATTCTAACAAGTTATGGTTAGAATAACCTAAGGAAGGGTTGTGGGTGTCAGGCCTCTGAATTTCCATTCCTTTCCTTTTCTGGTAGAGACAAAGGAGACGCGTTTTTTCCATGAACCCCAAACTCCGGCACCGGTCACGGACTCAGGAAGACAGTCTTTCCTTGGTGTTTAATCACGCGGGGATGCCTGCCTGATTATTCACCCACGTTTCAGAGGTGTCTGACCACGTGGGGACGCCTGCCTTGGTCCTTCACCCTTAGCAGCAAGCACCGCTTTTCTGGGGGGCAAGAACCCCCTAATCCCTTTTCTCCATGTCTCTACCCCTTCTCCACTTTCCTGGGGGGCAAGCACCCCCCACCCCTTCTCTCCGTGTCTCTACCCTTCTCTTTAAACTTGCCTCCTTCACTATGGGCAAGCTTCCACCCTCCATTCCTCCTTCTTCTCCCTTAGCCTGTGTTCTCAAGAACTTAAAACCTTTCCACTCTCACCTGACCTAAAACCTAAAAGCCTCATTTTCTTGTGCAATTTTGCCTGGCCCCAATACAAACTTGATAATGACTCTAAATGGCCAGAAAATGGCACTTTCAATTTCTCCATCCTACAAGACCTAGATAATCCTTGTCATAAAATGGGCAAATGGGCAAATGGTCTGAGGTCCCTGACGTCCAGGCACTTTTACACATTGGTCTCTCCTTAGTCTCTGTTCCCAATGCAACTCATCCCAAATCTTCCTTCTTTCCTTCCCGCCTGTCCCTTCAGTCCCAATCCCAAGCATCTCTGAGTCTTTTGAATCTTTCTTTTCTACGGACCCCTCTGACCTATCCCCTCCTTCCCAGGCTGCTCCTGGCCAGGCCGAGCTAGGTCCCGATTTGTCCTCAGCCTCCACTCCCCAACCCTATAATCCTTTTGTCACCTCCCCTCCTCACACCGGGTCTGGTTTGGTTTACAGTTTCATTCCCCGACTAGCCCTCCCCGACCTGCCCAGCAATTCCCTCTTAAATAAAAGGTGGCTGGAGCTAAAGGCATAGTCAAGGTTAATGCTCCTTTTTCCTTTATCCTCTCCCAAATCAGTTAGCGTTTAGACTCTTTTTCATCAAATATAAAAATCCAGCCCAGTCCACAGCCCATCTGGCAACAACCCTTAGATGCTTTACCGCCCTAGACCCAGAAGGGCCAGAAGGCCGTCTTATTCTCAACATACATTTTATTATCCAATCCACTCCTGACATTAAATAAAACTCCAAAAATTAAATTCCGGCCCTCAAACCCCAAAACAGGACTTAATTAAACTTGCCTTCAATGTGTATAATAATAAGAGGAAAGGCAGCCAAGTAGCAATGTGTTTCTGAGTTGCAATTCCTTGCCTCCACTGTGAGACAAACCCCAGCCACATCTCCAGTGCACAAGAACTTCCAAATACCTGAACTGCAGCTGCCAGGGGTTCCTCCAGGACCTCCTCCCCCAGGAACTTGCTTCAAGTGCCGGAAATCTGGCCACTGGGCAAAGGACTGCCCGCAGCCCGGGATTCCTCCCAAGCCATGTCCCATCTGTGCAGGGACCCAATGGAAATCATACTGCCCAGCTCACCCAGCAGCCACTCCCAGAACCCCTAAAGCTCTAGCCCAAGAGTTTCTGACTGACTCCTTCCCAGATCTGCTCAGCTTAGCAGCTGAAGACTGATGCTACCGATCATGCACCCCTTACCATCTCATTAAAACCTAATCACCCTTACCCTGCTCAACACCAATATCCCACTCCACAGCATGCTTTAAAAGGATTAAAGTCTTTTATCACTCACCTGTTACAGCATGGCCTTTTAAAGCCTATAAACTCTTCTTACAATTCCCCCATTTTACGTGTCCAAAAACCAGACAAGTCTTACAGGTTAGTTAAGGATGTGTGCCTTATCAACCAAATTGTTTTTGCCTATCCACCCCATGGTGCCAAACCCATATACTCTCCTATCCTCAATGCCTCCCTCCACAGCCCTTTATTCTGTTCTGGATCTCGAACATGCTTTCTTTACTATTCCTTTGCACCCTTCATCCCAGGCTCTCTTTGCTTTCACTTGGACTGACCCTGACACCCATCAGGCTCAGCAAATTACCTGGGCTATACTGCCGCAAGGCTTCACAGACAGCCTCCATTACCTCAGTCAAGCCAGAGTTCTTACACAAGAGCCAGGACCACGCCCTGTAGCCTTTTTAGCCAAACAACTTGACCTTACTGTTTTAGCCTAGCCCTCATGTCTGCATGCGGCGGCTGCCACTGCCTTAATACTTTTAGAGACCTGCAAAATCACAAACTACACTCAACTCACTCTCTACAGTTCTCATAAATTCCAAAATCTATTTTCTTCCTCCCACCTGATGCATATACTTTCTGCTCCCCGGCTCCTTCAGCTACACTCACTTTTTGTTGAGTCTCCCACAGTTATCATTGTTCCTGGCCCAGACTTCAATCCAGCCTCCCACATTATTCCTGATACCACACCTGACCCCCATGACTGTATCTCTCTGATCCACCTGACATTCACTCCATTTCCCCATATTTCCTTCTTTCCTGTTCCTCACCCTGATCACACTTGGTTTATTGATGGCAGTTCCACCAGGCCTAATCGCCACTCACCAGCAAAGGCAGGCTATGCTATAGTATCTTCCACATCTATCATTGAGGCTACTGCTCTGCCCCCTCCACTACCTCTCAGCAAGCTGAACTCATTGCCTTAACTTGGGCCATCACTCTTGCAAAGAGACTACATGTCAATATTTATACTGACTCTAAATATGCCTTCCATATCCTGCACCACCATGCTGTTATATGGGCTGAAAGAGGATCCTCACTACGCAAGGATCCTCCATCATTAATGCCTCTTTAACAAAAATGCTTCTCAAAGTAGCTCTACTTCCAAAGCAAGCTGGAGTCATTCACTGCAAGGGCCATCAAAAGGCATCAGATCCCATCACTCAGGACAATGCTTATGCTGATAAGGTAGCTAAAAAGCGCTAGTGTTCCAACTTCTATCCCTCACAGCAGTTATTCTCTTTCTCATCTGACCACTCCCACATACTCCTCCACTGAAACTTCCATCTATCAATCTCTTCCCACACAAGGCAAATGGTTCTTGGACCAAGGAAAATATCTCCTTCCAGCCTCACAGGCCCATTCTATTGTCATCATTTCATAACCTCTTCCATGCAGGTTACAAGCCGCTAGCCCACCTCTTAGAACCTCTCATTTCCTTTCCATCATCGAAATCTATCCTCAAGGAAATCACTTCTCAGTGTTCCATCTGCTATTCTACTACTCCTTGGGGACTGTTCAGGCCCCCCACCCTTTCCTACACATCAAGCTCGGGGATTTGCCCCCGCCCAGGACTGGTAAATTGACTTTACTCACTTGCCCCAAGTCAGGAAACTAAAATACCTCTTGGTCTAGGTAGACACTTTCACTGGATGTGTAGAGGCCTTTCCCACAGGTTCTGAGAAGGCCACTGTGGTCATTTCTTCCCTTCTGTCAGACATAATTCCTCGGTTTGCCCTTCCCACCTCTATACAGTCCAATAACGGACTGGCCTTTATTAGTCAAGTCACCCAAGCACTTTCTCAGGCTCTTGGTATTCAGTGAACTAATGGTCTTTTAAAAACACACGTCACCAAGCTCAGCCACCAACTTAAAAAGGACTGGACAATACTTTTACCACTTTGCCTTCTCAGAATTTGGGCCTGTCCTCAGAATGCTACAGGGTACAGACCATTTGAGCTCCTATATGGACACTCCTTTTTATTAAGCCCCAGTCTCATTCCAGACACCAGCCCAACTTGGACAGTGCCCCAAAAACTTGTCATCCCTACTATCTTCTATCTAGTCATACTCCTATTCACCATTCTCAACTACTCATAAATGCCCTGCTCTTGTTTACACTGACAGTTTACACTGTTTTTCCAAGTCATCACAGCTGATATCTCCTGGTGCTATCCCCAAACTGCCACTCTTAACTCTTAAAGTAAATAAATACTCTTTGCTGGCAGGGCTATGCTGAATCTCCTTAGGCACTCTCTAATTGGATGTCCTAGATCCTCCCAATTCTTAGTCCTTTAATACCTGTTTTTTTCCTTCTCTTATTCCGTTTGGTTTTTCAATTCATACAAAACCGTATCGAGGCCATCACCAATAATTTGATACAACAAATGTTTCTTCTAACAACCCCACAATATCACCCCTTACCACAAAATCTTCCTTCAGCTTAATCTCTCCCATTCCAGGTTCCCATGCCGCCCCTAATCCCGCTCAAAGCAGTCCTGAGAAACATCGCCCATTCTCTCTCCATACCACCCCCCAAAAATTTTCACCACCCCAACACTTTACCACTATTTCATTTTATTTTTCTCATTAATATAAGAAGACAGGAATGTCAGGCCTCTGAGCCCAAGCTAAGCCATCATATCCCCTGTGACCTGCACTTACACATCCAGATGGCTGCTTCCTGCCTTAACTGATGACATTCCATCACAAAAGAAGTGAAAATGGCCTGTTCCTGCCTTAACTGATGACATTACCTTGTGAAACTCCTTCTCCTGGCTCATCCTGGCTCAAAAGCTCCCCTGCTGAGCACTTTGTGACCCCTCCCCCCCACCCAGCCCCTGTCTACCAGAGAACACCCCCTTTGACTGTAATTTTCCTTTACCTACCCAAATCCTATAAAACAGCCCTACCCCATTTCCCTTAGCTGACTCTCTTTTTGGACTCAGCACGCCTGCATCCAGGTGAAATAAACAGCCTTGTTGCTCACACAAAGCCTGTCTGGTGGTGTCTTCACACGGACATGAGTGAAAGTGGGGTTTTACAGCCTGTGGGCCAGAAGGATAGGAACTTGCACGATTGGCATCTGAAGTGAAGGCAGTCTTGCGGGACTGAGCACTTTCACGTATGGGATCTGATGCTTAACTCCAGATAGATAGTGTCAAAGTTGGATTAAATAGTAGGACACCCAGCTCATGTCTGGAGAGCAGACAGTGGCTTGGTGTAAAAAAACCCCACAAATTTGCTGCCAGAGTGTGTGTCGAGAAACTTTTAAGTGTGGGCAGAGAAACTTTTTATAGAGAAGCAATATATTTGTGCCAATAAATCAAAGAACTAGATACTGTCATAATTTCTAAAGAATTCTCAGGTGCAGTAACTTCAGTGTTGATAGTATTATATGTAGGTGGCAACAGATAAATCCCTTGCATCAAGCTATGTTTTTCTTAAACAAGTTAATTCTTGTGCAAATCATTATTCATAGTTGTTAAGCATCTACTGTAGAAAAAAGTTACTTTCCCACCCAACTCTGAATGTTTCACTAGAAGTAACTTGAAAAATAATCTACTTTTCACTGGCAAATAAATTACCTTGACTGTTGCTTTATATGTCAACACACTGTAATTTTTATTACACTCAGAAGAGCCTGAATAGGAAAACTGGTTTATTTTTTTTCTTCTCAGTCTCTATATTCTGTGTTTCCCTGGAATTTCCCCACAGAGTTTCAAGAAAGTACCTAAATCTAGGACTGTTTAAAGATGAATTTTTAAAAAATTTAGGAAGAGTTTTTCAAATAAAAAGAATTTCTCTTTCTTACCTCTTTAGTATTACATAGAACTGAAACAAATAAAAGGAAGTTCAAGGGAAAAATAACATCAATGAATTTGTAAAAATCCCAACTGCAATGAAATGGTGGCATTTTCTTCACGTTTGAAGGGCAATGACAGAACCACATACAAAGTTGCCTACATTCTTTTCCCCCAATGATAACATCTGGCCCCACTTTTTTTCCTGACATTGCTCAGGAATTGACATATCATGTGAGTTTTGTACTCCTGGATGTAATTTTTGCCTCGCCTTGCCTTAGGGAAAAGTATACCTTTCTCCCTCCTTTATGATAATGATTTTACATTAATGAAAACTTACATTTTTTAAAACCTACAATGAGTATTGGTAGAAAAGAGGTGAATCATCATGTAAACAAGTGCAGTTTTCTAACATACGAATTTTCCTGTGAGATAGACTTAAGGTTCCAACTTTCAAACTCAAAGTTTCAAGAATACAAGATTCTTGGCATGATCCTGAGGTAGTCGAATGTACAAGGAGAGCTTTGCCAAAATGGGGGTTTACCTGAAAAGCCTTATATCAGATAATAGAGTTCACTCATGTTTAGGAACTGTGCCCTTTACAGTTCTGATATAAGGCTTTTCAAATAAAAAAGCAACTGTCCACTCTCTAGACATGAGCTGGGTGTCTTACTATTTAATCCAACGTTGACACTATCTATCTGGAGTTAGTATTAGATCCCATAGGTGAGAGGGCTCAGTCCTACAAGACTGCCTTCACTTCAGATGCCAATCACACAAGTCCCCATCCTTCTGACCCACAGTTACAGTTGTAACCTAACCACGGGAACATATTATTTTTTTTTTTTTGAGAGCCTCTTGTGTCTTCATTCTCAATGAGGACACATTGGGAGCCAACATTATATCATTACTGTTCTTGTTTGCTCCTCTCAGATAAATATAATATGATTTTTGTTGTTTTTTAATAATGAGACTATGATTACAACTCATTCAGAGAAAAAAAATAATAAAATGTTGATCAGTTTGGATTAGCAAATTAAGAATGACCAAAAATGGCACACATTATCTTAGTCTCTTTTTCCTCTTAACTAAGCCAGTCAAGGAAACTTGTCTTGCTTTCCTCATGCTTATCATCTGATTGGCCCAGGGTTTAAGCTAATTAATAGGCGGGTCAGCTATGAATCATTTTCTTAAGATGGTTTAACCCTTGTTCTACATCTGATTTTATTTCATTTAACATATCTTTGCTTTAATAGCTTCTCATAAAGATAACTGCTTTTAGACTTAGCGGAGATTAAAAAGTCTCAGAATTGCTAGAACACCTCTGTTGAGACCCCTCCATAAAAATGGCTGGGAAGTTCACAAGTTACACTGATGCTAGAAAGGTTGCTTGAAATTTCAAGATGAGTTTTCCTAGAAGGCAATACACATTTTTGAAGTAAGTTTCCAAGAGATTTTATACTCTGATTCCTCTGCTACAGTCCCTAGACACGTTAAAAATATAGACTCCCTTGGGGGATTTTCTTTTTGCGATCTCAAGGGAAACACACTTAGGATCCTGAGATCCAATTACATTTAAGAAGTAAATCTTGACTGAAATAGAAGTTCTTGTCCTGGGCTCTTACACAGGCTCTTGAGAGTTGTAAATGTCAGGACCTTAATTCAAACCGTAGCCCAAATCAAAGATTCCCAAATCAAAGAAATGTACGTTTCAATCTACAGAAAAAGGATTTCGAAATGTGAATTCATTTTGTAAATTAAAAAGAAAAGGAGCATTAGGGGGTTGGGATCAGTTTAATCTCCTAAAATTCTTTGCAAAAAATAACGAAAATAACTGCAAGTCCCAAACTCTAGGATATGGGGCCTTGAGTTAGCAACTAAGGGACTGTGACTGAGTTTATAGCACAGAGGTGTAAGACACTGTGGCTAGTGGAGTTAATTACCTGGGCCATGCCTGCTGAATTTATTTCTCCAGGCACTGGACAATGGTAGCATTTGTGAATATTTCTGCTTTGCTTGCATTCAGCGCAGAGTGTAGGATACTTTGCACTACATAAAGCTTGGTTGCTTTTTTCTCTTAACAAATAGCAAGCAATCAGGGAAATAAAATACCAGGTGACCTTCACCTTTTACCAAATCAACAATATTTCTCAAAGGCCTATTCTGCAAGACATTCTCCTGGCAAATGTCATGGCTGCGATTACTGAGCATAAGGAATACTTGGATAAACGGAGATCCCTTATGCTTACCTGCAGATAGTTTCCATCCTAAGCTGACAAAGGCTTTATTTTTTTCTCTAAAATTGAAGCCCCCTGCTCCCAACCCCATCAAATTAATCATTTTCCTTCATTATTTAGTAAAGCCACTAGATGAGCTGTGTGTGACTCCATAAACTTTAGGAACTCACTTATTATGTTGCCTGATCAGACCTTGCATTTATTTACACAGTGTACCCATAAAACCCAGCTTTCATTAGTGCTGGGGAGGAACAGCCCTGCTCCCTTTGCTGGGGAAGGTGAAGCTGGAGAAGATAATTAACCATGAAACAATAAGGAGGCTTGCTGGGTAAGCAGTAGTGTGAAAACAGTTACTCCTCACAAAAGAGGGGAAATTAGCTTGCTGGATAAAAAAGGAAGTGTCAGATTGAAGACTGAAAGGCCTGCCAACAGAAGTAGATAGCTCTATGCATCATTAATGAAATTTTTTAACACTTAAACGCCACAGCTGTCCACATTTAAATGCATGTAAATGCCATGTGCTTCCAGAGATTAATATGCATGTTAAAATATTTCTTTCCCCTTAAACTTCTAGCTGTTGTCTCTGTTTTATTTCACCTACTTTCTTTCTAAGAATAAAAATGCGCCAGCTTTCTCAGCTTTATGTCCTCGTTTCCAAAGCCCACGTACACTGAGCATGTTAGAGATGGGCAGCATGCTCATTATATTTAACAAACACATTATTTTACATTCATAATACTGATATTTTAGTAAACAAAAAGTTTGTTTTGATTTTGCTGCTTCACAGAGTGAAGACTTATGATGTGCGTTTCCTTTCAAAACTTCCTCCTAGAGCATTAGTGCTCCCTGAAGCAGCCCCATTTTGGCAGAAATTCAGTTCTGTGCAGTGCCAAAAGAAATAGAATAAACAAACACTGCTCCATGCAGCTGGCGAGATAATTTACATATTACTGCACACCAAACATGAAGACCTGAATATGGATTAGAGCTACGGTGATGACACAAATGTCATATAGATAAAGAGAAACAAAATTCAACACATCGTTGTTTATTTTACCACTGCTACTGTATGAGTGCTGCTCAGAAAGAAAAAAAATGGAGGAATTACTTTTTGAAAATTGGACTCCCTTCCATATTTGAAGTGAGTTCTTTCAGACCATAAAACAAGAAAGGAGCAAAAAGCATGGATTATTTTGGATCTCTTAATATTCTCTACTTTTGCTTTGTGAGTTAAAACAATTTTAATGTGCATCAATTTAGACGAGGTGAGTTAGTAATCTTACAGGAATAACCTTTAAAATACAAAAACACCTGAATTCTTGCCCAGCCGTTTCTCCACCCTTGATAATTTCAGCTGACCACTGAGCTCTTTAACTGAGAATGAGGTCCTTGGTTAGGGAGGTGGAGTAGGCAATATGGGCCCATAAAAGTTCTTTCAGGAAATACTATCCCATGGACAGGAGTTGTCTTAGAGTGCTCAGCTAATGTGTCTTCTCTCTTCATCCCTGCATGTGCAGATTTATGCAAATCAATTGACCCTTTCTGACCTCAGCTAGATGTATAGGTATTCTTGGAAAGAAGGGACATCTCTCTGGATAATTATTGCTGTAACTCCTTTTCTAATTATTGGTGATGACAAGAGTTAAGAAAGTAACACAAATAATAATGATGGTGATAGGGTGAAGAACAAAGAGAATGTGAGATGTTTTAGTACACACCACATTAAAAATTCTTTAACCTGCATTGGGCAAAGTCGACTTTTCTATATATGCAAAACTGCTCTTGAAATGTGGTTATTTTGGAAGCTTCTAGTCCTTTAATCTTTACAGGAACAGTATTATTATGACCACTCTTTCTCAAGTGTAAAAACAAAGGGACAAGTCAGGCCCACATAGGTGAATCTAGTTATGAATCATTAAAGTTTAATAGTTAAGGAATGATCTTTACAATTTAGGGAACAAACAATGTGAGAAGGTTTAAGGGAGTTGGTGTTATTTCACCAGGGGGGTAAAAGGCTACTTATTTTCTATAGTATTTGAAAAGTTATTGGACAGGAAAAGTTCTTTATTTCCACAACTTTAAACTCAAGAAATGGAATGATATTGCCACAAGAAAAAATAGGTGAGATATACAAGGAGTAACCATTATTAAAAAGGCAATTTAATATTCTCACAGAGTCTCATGAAATTTGTGAAAAATTTATCACTAGACTTTTTTCAGAACAGAAGAGATAACAATGTATGTAGGATAATCACATGAACCACTTTCAAACCAAGCTTTTTTTTGAGACAGAGTCTCACTCTGTCGCCCAGGCTGGAGTGCAGTGGCCAGATCTCAGCTCACTGCAAGCTCCGCCTCCCGGGTTCACGCCACTCTCCTGCCTCAGCCTCCAGAGTAGCTGGGACCACAGGCGCCTGCCAACTCGCCCGGCTAGTTTTTTGTATTTTTTTTTTAGTAGAGACAGGGTTTCACCGTGTTAGCCAGGATGGTCTCGATCTCCTGACCTTGTGATCTGCCTGTCTCGGCCTCCCAAAGTGCTGGGATTACAGGCTTGAGCCACCGTGCCCGGCCCAAACCAAGCTTTTTAAAACAAATCCTTTGGTTTTCTTTCCTCACTAGAGAACAAAAACAGAACCCAAATCCAGAACTTTTAGTGGATATTTTCTCTTCTAAATTACTCTGACTTTTAAGGCATTTCATAATTTTGTCACATAAAATGAGTGAAATTTAAGTCTTTTTTTTTTGGAGACATGGTCTTGCTCTGTCACCCAGAATGGAGTGCAGTGGTGCAGTCACAGTTCACTGAAGCCTTGAGCTTCTGCACTCAAGCAATCTTCCCCTGTCAGCCTCTTGCACCACCACACCTGGCTAATTTTTAAAATTTGTATGTAGAGGTGGGGTCTCACTATGTTGCCCAGGTTGGTCTGGAACTCCTAGACTCAAGTGATCCTCCTGCCTTTGGCCTTCCAAAGCCCCATACTTTGAGATGGAGTCTCGCTCTGTCACCCAGGCTGGAGTGCAGTGGGGCCATCATGGGCTCACTGCGACCTCTGCCTCCTAGGTTCAAACGAGTCTCCCACCTCAGCCTCCCAAGTAGCTGGGACTACAAGTGTGAGCCACCACGCCCAGCCAATAAATATTTTTTGAATAATGAATGAATATATAAATGTGGTTTATACTACCCTTACCCCAATCTCTCAATATTCGATCTTAAACTCCTTTAAACATTTCTCTGGTAACCCAGACCTCAGTGATTTCCAGCTTATTTGATTCTTACACTAGAGATAGAATCACATAATTTAGCACTTGCATTCATTTATGCATTCGACAAATGTTCACTGAGTTTTTTTCTGTGTGTAGGGGAACAGGGTTTTGCTCTGTCGCCGGGGCTGCAGTGTAGTGGCTCAATCTTGGCTCACTGCAACCTCTGCCTCCCGGGCTCAAGCAATCCTCCCATCTTAGCCTTCCAAGTAGCTGGGACCACAGAAACACACCAGCGCCCTGGTTAATTTTTGTATTTTTAGTAGAGAAGGGGTTTTGCCATGTTGCTCAGGCTGGTCTGTAATTCCTGGCCTCAAGCAATCCAACTGCCTCAGCCTCCCAAAGTGTTGGAATTAGAGGCATGAGCCACTGGCCCAGGGCTCACTGAATATTTGTTACATAGTACTGCCCAAGCACTGAGCAGATATAAAGGTGAATCAAGGAGACTCACCTCTCAAGTGTCTTACAGTTTAGTATTTAGTTTTGTAATTGGTGCTGTCATTTTCATCCCACACATAGTTTGGAATATCTACTGTCTCAACTATGTCAATATTATCTTGCAGATTCCTTGAGTGTAAAGCTCATGTCCTGTTCTATTTCTGGGTAGGCAAATCCCAGAACAATGCTGAGCATACGGCAGGTACTCAGATGGTACTTCTTGATTATCTGCCTGAAGGTTCAGTTCCTTTCAATCCATGGAAACATACCATGAACCATCCTTGCAAATAGATTAAATATTCAGAATCTAATATTTACATAATCAGCAGTGATACATTAATAGTACTAAGGCTATAGGAAGAACAGTTAATCAATACTAAAATAGCCTTCAGACCATGGTCCTACGGGTTTGCTTGTACTATTTTGCACTGCTACTCTCCTCTATGCAATAATTAGCTTTTTCAATATTGGTATTTCAATATTAACCCCCTGGATGACTAAACATAACATCTTTTCTTTGATATTCTGCAGACTTACCCATTTATATGTTAAAAATTCATACACAAAATTCAAGGGAAACAACAGACTTAAAATATTAGACCTAAATGAAAAAGAAAATTAGAGTAAATCTGATCTTCTATAATGGAGTAAGAAAATTATTTGACACCAGTGGCACTTCCACTTAAATGTCTTCTCTTCAGTCAAAATGTAAATGTGACTGCTACTTCATGATCAGGGGGATGATACTGAGGCTTAATATCTATTATTTCTAGACTAATGCTTCTCAACCTTTTTCAAGTCATAACACATAGAAAATGCTATCATAGATTTGTATACTGGGAAGGAAGTTGCTCACTGCAGAAGGCAAGTAGCCTATAGTTCTCCCCAGTCTCCCCTTCCCCACCCATCTCTCCTCCTACACGCAGGATGATGATTTCAATATCTTAGCCCACATCTAAATGATTCATGGTACATGGCTGGGCAACCTCTAGTATAACTAGAGGTTTCTTTGGTTGGCAAAACCATGAATATATGAGAAGATGAAGGAGAGTTCAATGAAGGCTAAATTAATGACAGACTGAGATAGGAAGAAAAACATAAGTAAGTAGACAAAAGAAATTTATTATAAACTTTTCAGACAACTTCATTCATTCAATAAATATTCAACATATTTATTGAATACCAGGTACTAAGTAAAATAGATATGAACTCAGTAGGTCAGATTATAATTTGTGATAAAATACAAGAGGAGGCCAGGAAAAGTTTGCATGAGGAAATGGTTTTGAGCTGGGATAATAAGAATTTTCTGGGAAGGAACTCAGGGTATGGGTGGGTGATGAAGGCAGAAGGAAGAAGGCTCTAGGCAGGAGGGAGCATGTTGCATTTGAGGGCCTGACAGCAGGCAGAGGGTCTGGCCTGCAATGAGAAAGGTTATGTGCCTGAAGAAGCAGGCAAGATAGGATAATCAGATTGTGTTTTTAAAACATAGGCTTCAGTGTAAAGAACAGCTGGAAGTGGGTAAAAGTTGATGTGGGAAAGGCAGTATTATAGGCTATAGGTAAGTGGCACAGATAAGTGGTACTGATAAGAATAGGAAGAATAACAACAAACATTTATTGGATACTTTCTTTGTGCCAAGCAATATCCTAAGCACTTTATAGGTATTAACTCATTTATGAGAGATTCTGGTAAGTTGGGCTAAGGTGGTGATACTGCAGTTAGAGAAAAGTAGATGGATTTATGAGCTCTTTAGAAAGTAAAACGAATCAGATCCATTAATGGACTAGATGGACTGATAATGAGTGAGGTGTCAAAGATGACCCATGATTGTGGGAAAGACTGAAGAGATTGTGCTCTCCCTCCTTGAGAGACAGAATAATGGAGAAAAATCAGTTTGCCAAGGAAGATCGGCAGTTTTATTTTTGACAAACTGAGTTTGAAATGCCTTTAGGAAATCTCAGTAGAGCTGTGGAGCTGTATGTATGCGTTTAGAACTCAGATGAGTAGTTCTTGAAGTTATGGGCATTGAGTGAGACTGCCTAGAGAGAAAGAAGAGAATGAAAAGAGCATCTAGACTCAAAAGCTGGGTAGAGAAAGATGAACAGAGAAAATGGAAAGATCAATGTAAGCAAAAGTAATCAGACTTCTAAGAAGTATCTACAAAAAAAAGTAAGAGTAGTGAGAGAGATATTTGGGAAGAGGAGGTATTTGAGCTGGATTCTGGGAGTCAGGTAGGATTTTCAGAAGAACTTTTCTTCTATAAAGTGATGCATCTTACAATTCTGTAGGAATTTTTTTTAACTTAGCAAAACACAAAGAAAATAAAAATCATTCTTAATAACTCAGAGATAACATCTGTAAATATTTGATGGCTCATTATGCATACATGACATGAACAGCATTACATGCATACCCATTTTTCATTCTTTGTGAATCACAAATATTTCTGTTTTGTTTTTTATTTATTTATTTTTTTCTTTATAGTGACAGGGTTTCACCATGTTGTCCAGGCTGGTTTCAAACTCCTGACCTCAAGTGATCTGCCCATCTTGGCCTCCCAAAGTGCTGGAATTACAGGTGTGAGCCACTGTGCCCAGACTTCATAAAATATTTCTAAGAAACACAATTTTTAAGGATGTTAAATACTCTTAAAGGCTTACTTAAAACCCATATTGTTAGAAATTCATATTTCCGACTTTTTCTGGTTTTGTAAATAATGATGAATATCTTTATATGTATAGTTCAGGTTATTTTCTGAGAGTAAATTTGATAAAGATAAATACTAGGCCAAAGGGTGTGAACACTTTTCAGTATATTAATAAATAGCTAAAGATTATGTGAATTTGCAACCGACTCTACCTCTCTAACACTTAAATTTGTCTTTAATTTTCCCTCTTTTTGATGAGTAAATAAATAGCAAATGACAAACTGTAACTTTGTATTTCTTTCACTACTATTTGGATTAGATATTTATTAATAGGTTTAGTAACCATTTGTACTTACTACTTTGTGAATCACTTGGTCATAGCTTCTGCCCATTTCTGGGATACTTAGAGCCAACTGGATAGGTAGGCTATTCTTGGGGCAAAATATTTATATAGTCACAGTGGGACCAGACTACGGAGGCTTGGAAGGTTATGAACTTTGATTTACAAGCAAAATGAAACCAAAACATATCCTTGCTGGGTGGGATAACATAATTACAATAAATAAAAAATTCCCAAACTGAAATGCAGAGAAAAAAGTAAAAAGAATAAAACATCCCAAGAACTGTGGGAAATTTCTAAAGGTATAACATATGTATAATTGGGATACCAGAAAGCAAAGAAAGAATGGAGTAGAATATTTGAAGTGAAATGGTTGAGAGTATTTCAAAACTAATGACAGACAAATCATAGAGCCAGGAAGCAGGATAAATACCAAAAAATCTATGCTTAGGCAAATCATATATAAATTGTAGAAAATGAAAGACAAACAGAAAATCTTAAAAGATGCCAGAGGGTAAAAAGCTGTATCCATAGAGGAATAAGGATAACAACCACAGTGCACTTCTCATCAGAAATCATTCAAGCAAGAAGAGAGTGAAGTGAAATATTTAAAGTGTTATAAGAAAAAGACCACCAACCTATAATTCCAAATCCAGAAATTCTCCTTCAAAGGTGAAGGATAAATAAAGAATTTCTCAGACAAACAAAACCTGGGTGGTTTCATTGCCAATAGAACTGCCCTACAAAAAATATTAAAAATAGTTATTCAGGGAGAAGGAAATAACATAGGTAAGAAACCTGGATCGACATAAAGAAAGAATCCTCAGAGAAGGAATAAATGAAGATAAAATCAAATCTTTCAATTTTCTTATTTTTAATTGATCTAAAAGAAAACTGTTTAAATTAACAGTATTACCAATGTACTGGGTGGTTAGGCCATATATATAAATAAAATGAATGACAGCATTGCTATAAGAAATGGGAGGGAGGAATTGAGTATACTCTGTTATAAGTTACCCGCACTATACATGTGAATCTGTATAGTATTGTTTGAAGGTAAACTTGGATTTGTTTAAAGTGTTTATGGCAAGCTCTAGGATAACCTCTAATTCTTTTTTTTAAAAGAAGTATAATGGATACATTAAAAGAGGAAACAAAATGAAATGATATAAAGTGTTAATTTAAAATAAAAAAAGCAGAAAAACAGGGAAAAAAGAAAGAACAAATGCAATGAATAAACACAGTTACTAATATGATAGATATTAATCTAACTATATTAATAATAACTTTAAATATGAAGGGTCTAAATAATGCAATTAAAATATAGAGATTGTCAGAATAGACAAAAGAATAAGACCCAACTATATGCTGTCTACACAAACTCACTTTATTTATTTATTTATTTATTTATTTATTCATTCATTTATTTATTTATTTTTGAGAGACAGTGTCACTCTGTTGCCCAGGCTGGCATGTAGTGGTACAATCATGTCTCACTGCAGCCTTGACTTCCTGGGCTCAAGTGATCCTCTCACTACTGCCTCTTGAGTAGCTGAGACCACAGGTATGTACCACCATGCCCAGCTAATTTTTGTATTTTTTTTGCATAGATGGGTTTTTGCTGTGTTGCCCAGGTTAGTCTCAAACTTCTGAGCTCAAGCAATCTGGCCACTGTGGCCTCCCAAAATGCTGGGATCACAGGCATGAGTCACAGCACCTGGCCCACAAACCCATGTTAAATACAAAGACTCTGCTATGTTAAAAGTAAAGAGATGAAAAAAAGGTACCACGCTAATACTAATCAAAAGAAAGCTAGAGTATTTAGATAAATTTCAGAAAAAGCAGATTCAAAGCAAGGAAAATTATCAGGGATAGTGAAGGGTATTACACAATAATATATGAGTCAATTTTCTAAGAAGACGTACAATTCTCAACATGTATGCACCTAACAATGGAACATATTAAAATATGTGAAGCAAAAATTGAAAGAACTGTAAGGAGAAACAGAACATCTATTATTATTGCTCAATATTTCTTTTTTCTTTTTTTTGAGTAAGGGTCTCACTCTGCTGCCCAGGCTGAAATGCAATGGTGGGATCTCAGCTCAATTGCGACCTCTGCCTCCCAGCCTTGAGCAATCCTCCCACCTCAGCCTTCTGAGGACTAGGACTACAGGTGTGTACCACCATGCCTGGCTAATTTTTGTATATATATATTTTTGGTAGAGATGGGGTTTTGCCATGTTGCCCAGGCTGGTCTTGAAGTCCTGGGCTCAAGCTGTCTGCCCACCTTGGCCTCCTAAAGTGCTGGGATTACAGGTATGAGCCACCACACCCAGCCTATTGTTCAATATTTCTACACCTCTCTTTTGGTAAGTGATAGATCCAGCACGCAGAAAATCAGTAGGTACATAGTTGAACTGAATAGCATTATCACTCGACTTGATCTAATTGACATTTATAGAATATTTCATCCAACAATAGCAGAATACAAACATTTTTCTCAAGCTCATATTGCCCATTCACCAAGATACACTACAATCTGGGCCACAAAACACACCTTAACAAATTTAAAAGAATAGAAATTATACAACGAATGTTCTCAGACCATAATGAAATTAAACTAGAAATCATTAACAGAAAAGTAGCTGAAAGTTTCCCAAATATTGAGAAATAAACAACACATTACTAAATAACACGAGTTAAAGAAGTCTCAATAAAAATTTTAAAATATTTTGAACTAAATAAAAATGAAAATACAACTTACCAAGATTGATGGGATGCAACAAAAGTAGGGCTTAGAGGGAAACTTAGAGTATTAAGTGCATATATTTGAAAAGAATAAAAATTTAAAATCAATAACCTCATCTCCCACCTTAGGAAACTGAGAAAAACAATTTAAGCCTAAATGAAGCAGAAGAAAAAATATTAAAAATAAGAGCATAAAAGTCAATGACATGGAAAACAAGAAAACAGCAGAGAAAATCAACTATATCAGCCAGTACTGAAAGGGATACGTCCAGAATCAATTCAACTGTTTTAGCTTTGGCCCACTCTTGTGGAAAAGGAGGAGAGCAAGGATAAATGGTGAAGTCTACCATGAAATCCATCACTTAAGACAGGATTTCCTCCTCTATTCACTTCTCTGTCATTTGTTCATATGTTTACTGAGCAAAAATATATTCATTGCCTACTATGCCAGACAATGTATTATTTCTAGACAATTACAAATATAACTAAGACTTAGTTCCTACAATAGCATAACTAAACTAATAATAGCAATTAACATTCATTGACTATGTGGCAGCAGCTGTTCAAAACACTTTTCATATATTAATTCATTTAAATTTCCCATTACCTATGAAGTAGGTATTACTTTTTTTTCCAACTTTTATTTTAGGTTCAGAAAGTACATGTGTTTTGTTATGTGGGTAAATTGCATGTTGCAGGATTTTGGTGTACAGATTATTTCATCACCCAGGTAATAAGTATAGAACCTGATAGGTAGTTATTTTATTCTACCCTCTTCCCACCCTCCATCCTCAGGTAGGCCCCAATGTCCATTGTTTCCTTTTTGCGTCCATGTGTATTCAACGTTTAGCTCCCACTTATGAGTAATAACATTGTGGTATGTGGTTTTCTGTTCCTGTGTTAATCCACTTAGGGTAATGGTCTCCAGCTCCATTCACATTGCTGCAAAAGACATATCTCGTTCTTTTTTATGGCTGCATAGTATTCCATAGTATATATGTACCACATTTTCTTTATCCAGTCTATTGTTGATGGGCATTCAGGTTGATTCCATGTCTTTGCTATTGTGAATACTTCTGTGGTGAACATATGTATGCATCTTTACAGTAGTATGATTTGGGAATACACTCAGTAATGGGATTGCTGGGTCAAATGGTTTTAAGTTCTTTGAGACCTCTCCAAACTGCTTTCCACAGTGGCTGAACCAACTTACATTCCCACCAGCAGTGTATAAGCTTTCCCTTTTCTCTGCAACCTTGCCAGCATCTGCTACTTTTTGACTTTTTAATACTAGTCATTCTAACTGGTGTCAGACGGCATCTCATTGTGGTTTTGATTCGCATTTCTCTAATGATTAATGATACTGAACATTTTTTCATATGCCTGTTGGCTGCATACATGTTTTCTTTTGAGAAGTGTCTATTCATGTCCTTTCCTCATTTTTTAAAAGGGGATTATTTGTCATTTTCTTGTTGATTTGTTTATGTTCCTTCTAGATTCTGGATATTAGACCTTTGTCACATGCAGAGTTTGCAAATCTTTTCTCCAATTCTGTAGGTTGTTTGCTCTGTTAATAGTTTTGTTTTTTGTTTTTTGTTTTTTCTTTGCCATGCAGAAGCATTTTAATTTAATTAGGTTCCATTTGTCAATTTTTGCTTTTAGCATCTTAGTTATGATATCTTTGCAAGGGCCTATGCCCAGAATGGCATTTACTGTGCTTTCTTCTAGGGTTGTTTTTTTTGCCTTCAACTATTAAGTTCATGGTTTGCTACATGAGCAGGTTTGCTACAAAGGTAAACATGTGCCATTGTGGTTTGCTGCACAGATCATCCCATCACCTAGGTATTAAGCATCACTAGCTATTCATCCTGATGCTCTCCCTCTCCTCTCACCACCCTCTGAAAGGCCCTAGTGTGTGTTGTTTCACTCACATATGTCCATGTGTTCTCATCATTCAGCCTTTCAGCTCCCACTTATAAGTAAGAACATGTAATGTTTGGTTTTCTGTTTCTGCATTAGTTTGCTGAGGATAACAGCTTTCAACTCCATCCATGTCCCTGCAAAGGACATGGTCTCATTCCTTTTTATGGCCGCATAGTATTCCATGGTATATGTCTACCACATATTCTTTATCTAGTCTATCACTGATATGGATTTAGATTGATTCCATGTCTTTGCTACTGTGAATAGTGCTGCAATGAATATATGCATGCATGTATCTTTATATATTCCTTTGGGTATATACTCAGTAATGGGATTGCTGTGTCAAATGGTATTTCTGCCTTTAGGTCTTTGAGGAATTGCCACACTATCTTCCACAATATTTGAGATAATTTACACTCCCACCAACAGTGTAAAAGTGTTCCTTTTTTTCTGCAACCTCGCCAGCATCTGTTGCTTTTTAACAATAGTCATTCTGACTGGAGTGAGATGGTATCTCATTGTAGTTTTGATTTGCATTTCTCTAATGATCAGTGACACTGAGCTTTTTTCATGTTAGTTCACTGTATGTATGTCTTCTTTTAAGAAAATTCCTTTGCTCACTTTTTAATGGGGTTGTTTGATTTTTCTTGTAACTTTAAGTTCCTTGTAGACTCTGGGTATTAGACCTTTGTCAGATGGGCAGATTGCAAAAACTTTCTCCCATTCTGTAGGGTGTCTGTTCACTCTGATGGTAGTTTCTTGTGCTATGCAGAAGCCCTCTTGACTTAATTAGATCCCATGTGTGAATTTTTGCTGTAGTTGCAATTGCTTTCATTGTTTTCGTCATGAAATCATTACCCAAGGTTATGTCCTGAATGGTACTGCCTAGATTTTCTTCTAGGGATTTTACAGTTTTGGGTTTTATATTTAAGTCTTAATCCATCTTGAGTTAACTTTTGTTGATGGTGTATAAAAGGGGTCCAGTTTCAATTTTCTACATATGGCTAGCCAGCTGTCCCAGCACCATTTATTAAATAGGGAGTCCTTTCCCCATTCCTGCTTTTTGTCAGATTTGTCCAAGATCAGATGGTTGTAGGTGTGAGGTCTTAATCCTGAGTTCTCTATTCTGTTCCATTGATCTATGTGTCTGTTCTTGTACCAGTACCATGCACGCTGTTTTGGTTACTGTAGCCTTGTAATATAGTTTGAAGTCAGGTAGCATGATGCCCCCAGCTTTGTTCCCTTTGCTTACGATTGTCTTGGTTATTCAGTGCCTTTTTTGGTTCCATATGAATTTTTAAAGTTTTTTCTAATTCTGTGAAGAATGTAAAGAGTAGTTTAATGAGAATAGCATTGAATCTATAAATTACTTTGGGCAGTATGGCCATTTTCATCATACTGATTCTTCCTATCCATGAGCATGGAATGTTTCTCCAATTGTTTGTGTCCTCTCTGATTTGAGCAGTGGTTTGTAGATCTCCTTGAGGAGGTCTTTCACTTCCATTGGTTAGCTATATTCCTAGATATTTTATTCTTTTTGTAGCAATTGTGATTGGAAGTTCATCTATGATTTGTCTATCTGCTTACCTGTTTTAGGTGTATAGAAATGCTAGCAGTTTTTGCAGATTGATTTTGTATCCTGAGACTTGGCTGAAGTTACTTATCAGTTTATGGAGCTTTTGAGCTGAGACAATGGGGTTTTCTAGATAGAATCATGTCATCTGCAAACAAAGAAGATTTGACTTCCTCTCTTCCTATTTGAATGCCCTTTATTTTTTTCTCTTGCCTGACTGTGCTGTGCAGAACTTCCAGTACCATGTTGAATAGGAGTGGTGACACAGGGAATCCTTGTCTTGGGCCGGTTTTCAATGAGAATGCTTCCAGCTTTTGCCCATTCAGCATGATATTGATTTGTCATAAATGGCTCTTACTATTTTAAGGTATGTTCCTTTAATACCTAGTTTATTGACAGTTTTTAACATGAAGGGATGCTGGATTTTATCAAAGGCTTTTTCTGTATCTATTGAGATAATCATGTGAATTTTTGTCTTTAGTTCTGTTTATGTGATGAATCACATTTATTGATTTGCATATGTTGAACCAGCCTTGTATCTTGGGGATAAAGCTGATTTGATTGTGGTGGATAAGCTTTTTGATGTGCTGCTGGCTGGATTCAGTTTGTCAGTAGTTTATTGAGGATTTTTTCATCTACATTCATCAAGGACATTAGCCTGAAGTTTTCTTTTTTTGTTGCATCTCTGCCAGGTTTTGGTGTCAGGATGATGCTGGCCTCATATAATGAGTTAGGGAGAAGTCCCTCCTTCTCAATTTTTTGGAATAGTTTCAGTAGAAATGGTACCATCTCTTCTTTGTATCTCTGGTAGAATTCAGCTGTGAATCCAAATGGTCCTGGGCTTGTTTTGGTTGGTGGGCTATTTATTACTGCCTCAATTTCAGAACTCATTATTGGTCTATTCAGGGATTCAATTTCTTCCTGGTTCAGTCTTGTGAGTGTGCATGTGTCCAGGAATTTATCCATTTTCTTCTAGACTTCTAGTTTATGTGCATAGAGGTGTTTATAGTATTTTCTAATGGTTGTATTTCTGTGGGGTCAGTGGTAATATGCCCTTTATCATTTCCGATTGTGTGTATTTGATTCTTTTCTCTTTTCTTCTTTATTAGTTTAGCTAGTGGTCTATTTTATTAATTTTTTCAAAAAAATAGCTCCTGGATTCACTGATTTTTTGAAGAGGTTTTCATGTCTCTATCTCCTTCAGTTCAGCTCTGAATTTTGTTATTTCTTGTCTTCTGCTAGCTTTGGGGTTTGCTTCTTCTTTGTTCTCTAGTTCTTTTAGTTGAGCTGCTAGGTTTTTAACCTGAGATCTTTCTAGCTTTTTGATGTGGGCATTTAGTGCTAGAAATCTCCCTCTTAACACTGCTTTAGCATCCCAGAGATTCTGGTAAGTTGTCACTTTGTTCTCATTAGTTTTGAAGAACTATTTGTTTGTTTGTTTGAGATACAGTCTCAGTCTTTTGCCCAGGCTGGAATGCAGTGATGCAATCTCAGCTTACAATAACCTCTGCCTCTTGGGTTCAAGAGATTCTCATGCCTCAGCCCCTCAAGTAGTTGGGATTACAGATAGGCACAACCATGCATCGCTAATTTTTATATCTTTAGTAGAGATGAGGTTTCACCATGTTGGCCAGGCTGGTCTGAACTCCTGGCCTCAAGTGATCCTTCCAACTCAGCCTCCCAAAATGCTGGGATTACAGGTATGAGCCACTGCACCTGGCTAGCAAATAACTTCTTGATTTCTGCCTTAATTATTTACCCAAGAGTCATTCAGGAGCATGTTGTACAATTTCCATGTAGTCGTGTGATTTTGAGTGAATTTCTTAATTTGACTGTGCTGTGGTCTAATAGACTGTTTGTTATGATTTCAGTTTTTTGCATTTGCTGAGGAGTATTTTACCTCTGATTATGTGATCAATTTTAGAGTAAGTAAGTGCCATGTAGAAATGAGAAGAATGTATGTTCTCTAGTTTTGGGGTGGAGAGTTCTGTAGACATCTATCAGGTCCACTTGATCCAGGGCTGAGTTCAGGCCCCGAATATCTTTGCTAATTTTCTGTCTCAATGATCTGTCTAGTACTGTCAGTGGGGTGTTACAGTCTCCCACTATTATTGTGTGGGAATTTGAGGTTCTTTGTAGATCTCCAAGAACTTGCTTTATGAATTTGGGTGCTTCGGTATTGGGTGCATATATATTTAGGATAGTTAGCTTTTTTTATTGAAATGAACTCTTTACCATTATATAATGCCCTTCTTTGTCTTTTTAAATCTTTGTTGGTTTAAAGAATGTATATTCTGTTGTTTTGGGGTGGAAAGTTCTGTAGGTACCTATCAGGTCTGCTTCATCCAGAGCTGAGTTCGGGTCCTGATTATCTTTGCTAATTTTCTGTCTCAATGACGTCTCAAGTACTGTCAGTGGGGTGTTACAGTCTCCCACTATTATTGTGTGGGAGTTTGAGTCTCTTTGTAGGTCTCCCAGAATTTGCTTTATGAGTGTGGTGTTTCTGTATTGGGTGCATATATATTTAGGATAGTTAGTTTTTTTAAATTGAATTGGGCCCTTTACCATTATATAATGCACTTCTTTGTCTTTTTAAATCTTTGTTGGTTTAAACTCTGTTTTGTCAGAAACTGGGATTGCAACCCCTGCTTTTTTCTGTTTTCCATTTGCTTGGTAAATTTTCCTCTATCCCTTTATTTTGAGCCTATGTGTGTCTCTGCATGTGAGATGGGTCTCTTGAAGACAGCATACTGACGGGTCTTGACTCTTTATCCAGCTTGCGTTCTGTCTTTTAATTGGGGCATTTAGTCCATTTACATTTAAGGTTAGTATTATTATGTGTGAATTTGATCCTTTCATCATGATGTTATCTGGCTATTTTGTGGACTCGTTTATGTGGTTGCTTCATAGTGTCACTGGTCTGTGTACTTCAGTGTGTTTTGCTAATGGCTAGTAACGTTTTTTCCTTTCCATATTTAGTGCTTCCTTCAAGATCTTTTGTAAGGCAGGCCTGGTGGTGATGAATTCCCTCAGCATTTGCTCGTCTGAAAATATCTTATTTCTTCTTTGCTTATGAAGCTTAGTTTGGCCAGATATTAAATTCTGGGTTGAAAATTCTTTTATTAAGCCACATGATTATCTCAATAGATGCAGAAAAGGCCTTTGATAAAATTCAACACTACTTCATGCTAAAAACACTCAATAAACCAGGTATTGATGAAACATATCTCAAAATAATAACTATTTATGACAAACCCATAGCCAAAATCATATTGAATGGGCAAAAGTTAGAAGCATTCCCTTTGAAAACCAGCACAAGACAAGGATGCCTTCTCTCACCACTCCTATTCAACAAAATGTTAGAAATTATGGCCAGGGCAATCAGGCAAGAGAAAGAAATAAAGGACATTCAAATAGTAAGAGAGGAAGTCAAATTACCTCTGTTTGCAGGTGACATGATTGTACATTTAGAAAACCCCATCATCTCAGCCCAAAAACTGCTTAAGCTGATAAGCAACTTCAGCAGTCTCAGGATATAAAATCTGTGTGCAAAAATCACAAGCATTCCTATACACCAATAATAGACAAAGAGAGAGTCAAAGCATTAGTGAACTCCCATTCACAATTGCTACAAAGAAAATAAAATATCTAGGAATATAACTAATAAGGGACGTGAAGGACCTCTTCAAGGTGAACTATAAACCACTGCTCAAGGAAATAAGAGAGGACATAAACAAATGGAAAAACATTCCATGCTCATGGATAGGAAGAATCAGTATCATGAAAATGGCCATACTGCCCAAAGTAATTTACAGATTCAATGCTATTCCCATGAAGATACCATTGAATTTCTTCACAGAACTAGAAAAAAACTACTTTAAATTCCATATGGAAACAAAAAAGAGTCCATACAGTTCAGACAACCCTAAGCAAAAAGAACAAAGCTAGAGGCATCATGCTACCTGACTTCAAACTATACTACAAGGCTACAGTAACCAAAACAGCATGGTACTGGTACCAAAACAGATATATAGACCAATAGAACAGAACAGAGGCCTCACAAATAACACCACACATCTAAAACCATCTGATCTTGGACAAACCTGACAAAAAGAAGCAATGGGGAAAGGATCCCCTATTTAATAAATGGTGCTGGGAAATCTGGCTAGCCATGTGCAGAAAACTGAAATTGGACCCATTCCTTACATCTTATACAAAAATTAACTCAAGATGGACTAAAGATTTAAACATAAAACCAAAAACCATAAAAACCCTAGAAGAAAACCTAGGGAATACCATTCAGGACATAGGCATGAGCAAAGACTTCATAACTAAAACACCAAAAGTAATTACAACAAAAACCAAAATTGACAAATGGGGTCTAATTAAACTAAAGAGCTTCTGCACAGCAAAAGAAATTATCATCAGCATGAACAGGCAACCTACAGAATGGCAGAAAAATTTTGCAATCTATGTATCTGACTAATAGGGCTAATATCCAGAATCTACAAGGAACTTCAACAAATTTACAAGAAAAAACCAAACAACCCCATCAAAAAGTGGATGAAAGATATGAACAGACACTTCTCAAAAGAAGACATTTATGCAGCCAACAAACATACGAAAAAAAGCTCATCATCACTGGTCATTAGAGAAAGGCAAATCAAAACCACAGTGAGATACCATCTCATGCCTGTTATAATGGTGATCATTAAAAAGTCAGGAAACAATAGATGCTGGAGAGGCTCTGGAGAAATAGGAACGCTTTTACACTGTTGGTGAGGGACTGTAAATTAGTTCAACCATTGTGGAAGACAGTGTGGTGATTCTTCAAGGATCTAGAACCAGAAATACCATTTGACCCAGCAATCTCATTACTGGGTGTATACCCAAAGGATTATAAATCATGCTGCTATAAAGACACAAGCACACATATGTTTAATGTTTATTGCAGCACTATTCATGATGGCAAAGACTTGGAACCAACTCAAATGCCCATCAATGATAGACTGGATAAAGAAAATGTGGCACATGTACACCATGGAACTATGCAGCCATAAAAAAGAATGAGTTCACCGGGCGCGGTGGCTCAAGCCTGTAATCCCAGCACTTTGGGAGGCCGAGGCGGGCGGATCACGAGGTCAGGAGATCGAGACCATCCTGGCTAACATGGTGAAACCCCGACTCTACTAAAAAATACAAAAAACTAGCCGGGCGAGGTGGCGGGCGCCTGTAGTCCCAGCTACTCGGGAGGCTGAGGCAGGAGAATGGCGGGAACCCAGGAGGCGGAGCTTGCAGTGAGCTGTGATCCAGCCACTGCACTCCAGCCTGGGTGACAGAGCGAGACTCCGTCTCAAAAAAAAAAAAAAAAAAAAAAAGAATGAGTTCATGTCCTTTGCAGGGACATGGATGAAGGTGGAAACCATCATTCTTAGCAGACTAACACAAGAACAGGAAACCAAAAATCACATGTTCTCACTCACAAGTGGAAGCTGAACAATGAGAACACATGGACACAGGGAGGGGAACATCACACAACAGGGTCTGTCAGGGAGTCGGGGGCAAGGGGATGGAGAGCATTAGGACAAATACCTAATGTATGAGGGGCTTAAAACCTAGATGACAGGTTGATGGGTGCAGCAAACCACCACGGCAAATGTATACCTATGTAATAAACCTGCATGTTCTGCACATGTATCCCAGAACTTAAAGCATAATAAATTAATTAATTAAGAAAAGATATTTCCTTTAAGAATGTTGAATATTAGCCCCCAATCTCTTTTGACTTGTAGGGCTTCTACTGAGAGGTCCACTGTTAGTCTGATGGGTTTCCTTTGTAAGTGACCTGGCTTTTCTCTCTGGCTGCCCTTAACATTTTTTCCCTCATTTTGACCTTGAAGAATCTGATGATTATGTGTCTTGGGGTTGATCTTCTCACAGAATATCTCACTGGGGTTCTCTGCATTTCCTGAATTTGAATGTTGACCTGCCTTGCTAGGTTGGGGAAGTTCTGCTGGATGATAGCCTGTAGCATGTTCTCCAACTTGGTTCCATTCTCCCTGTCTCTTTCAGGTACCCCAATCAGTTGTAGATTCAGTCTCTTTACATAATCTCATATTTCTCAGAGGTTTTGTTCATTCCTTTTCTCTCTATTCTTGTCTGCCTGTATTATTTCAGAAAGATAGTCTTCAAGCTCTGAGATTCTTTCCTCCACTTGGTCTATTCTACTATTGATACTTGTGATTGCATTGTGAAGTTATCACGTTGTGTTTTTCAGCTCCATTAGGTCAGTTATGTTCCTCTCTAAACCGGCTTTTCTGGCTTTCAGGTCCTATACTGTTTTGTCACGATTCTTAGCTTCTTTGCATTGGGTTACAACATGCTCCTGCAGCTCAGTTCATTATTACCCACCTCCTGAAGCCTACTTCTGTCAATTCAACCATCTCAGCCTCAGCCCAGTTCTGTGCCCTTGCTGGAGAGGTGCTGCAGTCATATGGAGAAAGGCACTCTGGCTTTTTGAGTTTTCAGTATTTTTGCATCAATTCTTTCTCATTTTATGGGTTTATCTACCTTCGATCTTTGAGGATACTAACCTTTGAATGGGGTTTTTGTGAGGTCTTATTGTTGATATTGTTGTTTTCTGTTCGTTTTTCTTTTAACGGTTCGTTTTTCTTTTAATGGTCTGTTTTCTTTTAACCCCCGTTGGAGTCTCACCTAGTCAGGAGGAATGGGATCAGGGATCTACTTAAAGAAGCAATCTGGCTGCTGTTTGGTAGAGCAGGTGTGTTGCATTCGGAGAGACCTTTCCTTGTCCAGACAGCCTGTATTCTCCAAAGCTGGCAGGCTGGAATGGCTGAGTCAACTGAACTGCAGAGATGGTGGCTACCCCTACGCACAGGAGCTCCATCCCAGGGAGAGATCAGAGCTCTGTCTGTAGAACCCTTGCTGGTGTGGCTAAAGCCTCTACAGGGAGATCTCACCCAGTGAGGAGGAATGGATCGAGGTTCCGCTTAAAGAAGCAGTCTGGCCATGATCTGCCAAGGCAGCTGTGCTGCACTGTAGAGGACCCTTTCTTGTTCATATGGTTTGTTTTCTCCAAAGGCGGCAGGCTGGAATGGCTGAGTCTACTGAACCATATAGATGGTGGCTGCCCCTCCCCTCAGGAACTTGGTCCTGTCTTAGTCAGACTCCAGCCTGTTGTTGTTGGCTGACTGAAATTCCAAGTTAGTAGGTCTTAACTTGTGAGGTGCAGTGGAAGTGGGGTCCGAAGAATGACACTGCTTGGCTCCCTGAATTCAGCATCCTTCCTAGGGATATGTATGGATGGATTTCCTGCCTTGCCAGGGATGCCAGGGCCAGAATTGCAAAACTCCTGGGTCTCTATTTGTGCCTGAGTGGCTGCTCTGCTGAGACTCCACACAGCTCTGTGTCTTGGACCCAAAGACCTGGTAGTGTGGGCTCACAAGGGCATCTCCTGATTTGCCAGTTGCAAAGATTCATGGGAGAAGCATGGTTTCCTGGGTGGGGTTGCACACTCACTCACTGCTTCCCTTGGCTGAGGGTGGGGGTTCCTTCGGCTCTGTGCCACTCCCAGGTGGGCTGTTGCCCCCACCCCCTGCTTTTCTTCATTCTGCATGGGTTGAGTTGTTTGCTTAGTTAGTTCCAATGTGAGATCCTGGATATAAAAGTTGAAGGTGCTGAATACCCTTGTCCCTTTTCATTCCTTTCCGTGAGTTTCGCAGGCCACAGACCACAAATGCTTCTAATTGGCCATCTTGACTTTCCCTTCTAGGGTTTTTATAGTTTATCATTGTTATCTCTATCTTACAGATGAAGAAACTGAGGCACACAGAAGTTAAATAATTTGCCATGATCACACAGCTACTAAGTGAGAGAGAATCTGGCCCTAGCTCTTAATCACCATATTCTAATACTCAAGAAAATTCCCAGCTTTCTTGAAAATCTACTCTGTCTACTGGAAACTGTCACATTAAGGATACATGTCTTATATTCTTATATTTAATATCAAGCCCTTCATGTGTAATTCAAAAATTGTTTCTTCCTTCCCACCTTCTTTTTTGAGATGGGGTCTCACTCTGTTGCCCAGGCTAGAATGAAGTGGTATAATCACAGCTCATTGCGTCCTTGAACTCCTAGGCTCAAGCAGTCCTCCTGTTTCAGCCTCCCAAGGATTTGGAATGACAGGTTTGTTGTTGGCTGTAATAAGTGGAAACAGGAGGGAGGGCATGTAGATCTCTATGTAATGTACTTTCATGTATTTGAAAAAAATGGTAAGGGATTTATGAAAGAAAAATAAATTTATTGGAGATTACTTTAAAAGAGCTTTTTGGTATTTGAAGCTTATCTAGAAATACGCTAAAGAAGAGAGCTGTTTTTGACATGTATAAAGACTTTTTTTTTTAACAGCGATCTCTCTTGTAAGTAATTAAGTACAAGTAATTACATAATTACTTGATTATGTAGCAGCACTAAAATTTTACAGGAGGTTTTTCACTTAAACTCTAGCCTTATAAAAATAATTGCCACAAGTCAAAATTATTTTCTAAATGTAGTAATTCTGTTTGCTTTTAATTTTTTGGGGGGTGAAATCTAGATCTATTTTTGTTCAGCAACCAAACCCAGATAAATATGTATTTAATAATGTGTCACTGTGTTCAGACACTGACTTAAAAACTTAGAATGAATCCCCAACTTACAATAGTGAGGTACACCTAGATGGGAAATGAAATTATAAGCCAAGGTCACAATCTAGAGAATTTCTTTGGTCATAAATTTCTGAAATCATTAGTCAGATTAGGATAAGAATGCTGTTTATCTTAATATATGCATCACCAAATAATAAGATTGCGAGGCAGAAAAAGTGTGGGGTTCCTCCCCTTCCTTTCATTGTTTCTTTCTTTTCTTTTGTAAAGTGAGCTGTCTGATCATTGCAAATTTCCTCGAGTGCTTAGAACTCTAATTAAAATGTGGTAATTGGTTATGTTACCTCAATTACCATGATGCATGGACATTGATGCGAAGTGACACCAATTGAATCCTTTGGGTGTTTTACCCTGGGGCCATCCCATTTATCGTGGCCTTATTATTTTCAATTATGTGGCTAGATGTGTTATGTACTTTTGGGGCCAATAAATATGTAAGGTTTCTCTGGACACAATGTTCTGCTTTCAAGGCTGGAGTTCTGGAATGCCAGGGCAAAAGAAAAAAATATATTTGTACAAAGAATAAAAACTTAAAACCCTAAATCCACAAAGGATTCAAAAGCACACTCATTGAAATAAAAATATTTCAAAGGAATCCAAATTTTTTCTGTTTAAAACGTTTATTTGAAAAGCAAGAATAATTTACTTGCTACTGATAACTACTTGTCTGAAATCAGAAAACAGTGATAGGACCATTCAGAGGCCTTATATGAGAGTTAGAGAGGTAAGGAAACAGATAGGAAAGGTACATTTTTCTTGCTCTTAAGATAAAGGTTTGGGTCCCTGAGAGGGCTAAGTAGAGCTTTACAGATGTATATTATCAGAGATCTGTCCTCAGCATGAACATGAAAGTAAGAGTGCACCAAAATGGTTACAGAGCAAAGTGTTTTCCAATGGGGATGCTGCTGGCATTTGTGGAAAAATCTGTCTGCATACAGGGTTGTTTCATGCATTGTTACTGTCTCCCCAGATGCATCCACTCAATGGCAGTGGTGTCCTCAGTTGTTAGAAATGACCCCAGAACATTTTCTTAAAAAATCGAGGAGTGAATTGGACATTACTTGGGGACATCATCAATAAATGTAATACAACACTTTGTCAAACCATTTTCTTTTTTTTTTTTTTGAGACGGAGTCTCGCTCTGTGGCCCAGGCTGGAGTGCAGTGGCCAGATCTCAGCTCACTGCAAGCTCCGCCTCCCGGGTTCCCGCCATTCTCCTGCCTCAGCCTCCCGCGTAGGTGGGACTACAGGCGCCCGCCACCTTGCCTGGCTAGTTTTTTGTATTTTTTTTTTTAGTAGAGACGGGGTTTCACCGTGTTAGCCAGGATGGTCTCGATCTCCTGACCTTGTGATCCGCCCGTCTCGGCCTCCCAAAGTGCTGGGATTACAGGCTTGAGCCACCGCGCCCGGCCTTGTCAAACCATTTTCATTTTCTGAGAATGATACCTGTGTCTTCACCAGTTATTTTTTTAAATCACATTCTCATATTTCTGAAAACTAAAGAGAAATTTGTGTCCTTTTACTTAATAGTTTATGTCTTGGTTAGTTTGACTGTCTCCAAATAAGTATAGCATTCCTTTATATGGTGCAGATGATGTAAGAATCTGAACTGGGAAAGTTGTGAGAGAAAGAAGTTGTCCTGTACAAAGATCTTTCAAAGACAGGCAGAGCAAGGATATTTATGGCAAAATCCCATACTATTTCCAACCAACACTCAAAGAGCCTTATATTTACAACACTTTGCAAGTACTTGCCCAACTAAGCTTCACACATATATTAACTGTCAGATCATATTTCCCTTCAATTTTGTCTTTGGATTCAAGAAAACTGCCAACAGGAAACTCGAGAGAGTTTTACATAGGACTCATTATATTACTCCAAAGTATTTCATTCATAAAAATACATATTAAAAATCTAAACTGTAGGCTGGGCGCTGTGGCTCCCACCTGTAATCCCAGCACTTTGGGAGGCCGAGGCAGGCGGATCACGAGGTCAGGAGATTGAGACTATCCTGGCTAACATGGTGAAACTCTTTCTCTACTAAAAAATACAAAAAATTAGCCGGGCGTGTTGGCAGGCGCCTGTAGTAGCAGCTACTCGGGAGGCTGAGGCAGGAGAATGGCGGGAACCCGGGAGGCGGAGCTTGCAGTGAGCCCAGATTGTGCCACTGCACTCCAGCGTGGGCAACAGAGCGAGACTCCATCTCAACAACAACAACAAAAAATAATAAAAAATAAAAAAAAATCTAAACTGTAACTTATTATTTAATTATTCAAACTTTCTCAATTCAAAGTTTATTTTTTACTTCAATTATTTACAAGAAATGTTTTCCCTCTCAAGATTTACTTTCTTTATTTAGTTATTTCTCATTCTTGGGTTTGAAATTTTTCCAAATAATACCAATAGTTAACTATATTCATGTATTTCTTCTGATGAATCCAACTCTTTATGTAAGAGCCAATTTTCATTGGAAGGACATGCAATAGAGAAAAAAGAGCCAATGAAAAATTATGGAGGGAAGCATTGGATTTATTTCCAAATGGTGTTCTCTAATTCAATCCAGTCTAACTGGAGTCTGCAGATCTTTAATATGTCATGCAAAAGTCCTTAGAACTGACTAATTAAAATAGTATATTAATGAAAATTACTGTGCTATCAATCATTTATATGATTCTTCTGGTATTCAATTCAAAAAGGAATTTCAGGCAGTCTCCAATAAAAAGAACAACAATATAAATCATTAACACAGATAGGCTAAACAACCAAAGTAGTCTTAGAGGGAAGAAAGGCAAGAAATCGTTATCAATAAACCCTTTAAGAGCTAAAAGAACTTTACATCTTGGAGTCTGATATGCCTGCATCCACATCTTTCTCTACCTGCTGGATACATAACTTTGTATAATTTATTTAATCTATCAAAAATTTAGTTTCTTCATCTTCAGTTGTTACGAAGATTAAATAACACAATGTATTAAAAGTGGTAACACAGCAACTGAGAAACAGTATATGTTCAATGTTGTTAGCAAGTAATACAACAGCCCGACTCTCTTGGTGAGTGACACTTAAGATATGCCACATGGCTTTTTAGAGGGATCTTCAGCAGTAAATTAGACAAACAAAACTAATATGGAAAAAAATTAAAAACTGAGAAACATGTCTCCTCACAATGTCTAACACCCTCTTGTGATAGCAATTATGCAGATTACCCTGAGGAATTTGTGTATACTAGACTGAACCTGTTCAGTAGAGAAGTTTGTTAAGATGGCATTTGAGAAGAGAAATTTGATTTGTGGTATATACAAATCACTGCTGGAAAACTGTCCTTCTTACTACAAATTCCATAAATGTCATGAGTTTCTGTAAGGCATGTGTGAATTTAATAAGAAAGTCCCATGTACTTAGAGGAAATGCTTAAATAAGTGTCAGTGAACTATCAGTGGTCAGCCAATTCACACAGCAGCCCAAATCCTCTTCTCTATTTTCTCTAGCACTTTAAAAGGGAAAGTGCTTGCTTACTACTTTTTCTTAAAGTTCTTATAAGAAATTATTGCTTTTCATAGCCCATTTAGATATAATTTTTGACAATTAAAACTTCTCCATATGTCACATGTGATAAGAAAATTTGATCCGTAACTTCCCAAAATATATTGAAAATAGAATCACCTAATTTCCAAATCTAAGTCACTTAATTCGTATTTATAAAAGTCTTGTTCATTTACTTGATTTAAAAGTGACTGCATATGTACCATTCTTATCATTAAAGAAGGCTTTGTCCTAGAGAGGCGGTTTAGGAGGTTGATTCAGGACACTGACTCTGAAGCCAGAGCTCCCAGGTTCAAATCTCAAATGAGTTACAAACCAGGTGGTAACTCGGGAAAAGTTGCTGAAATTTTCTTTGCTTTAATTTTTTTCTTCTGTAAAATACAGAATAATGGCACATAAATTATATGGTTATTAAGAGTCTTAAAGGACTTAACATTGCCTGATATACATCAAGTGCGATGTGTTAGCTGTTATTAGTATTGTTTGGTTCTTCAGAAAAGGAATGCCCATTTTCATTTACTTATTCCAAGACAATGACCCTCACTGCCAGGCTTCAGGGTAATCTATCAATTCCTTTGTAATTAAAATTCTGAATATGTGTTTCTTTTTTTTAACAGTTTTATTGAGGTATAATTTAAATAAAGTAAATTATACATATTACAATGTACAATTTTATGTGTTGATATAAGAATACACATACAAAATGATCACTACAAATAAGATCATGAATATTTCTATCACTCTCAAAAGATTTCTCATTACCCTTTGTAATTGCGCCAGTGATCACAAAGATTTCACCATATGATATTTTTTTCTAAAATTTTCTACATTTTACATTTAGGTCAATTATTTACTTTGGCTAATTTTTATATGGTACATTATATAGATGAATCTATGTCTGTGCATATGGAAATTCAATTGTTCCAGGATCATTTGTTGAAAGATTACCCTTTCTCCATTGAATTGCCTTTGTACTTTTGTTAAAAATCAATTGACCATTTATGTGTAGCTCTATTTCTGAAATATTTATTCTGTTCCATTGATGTATTTGTTGATCTTGACAGCAATGCCGTACTTTCTTGACTACTGTAGCTTTATTATAACTCTTGATATCAGGAGGTATAAATCCTCCAATTTAACTCATCTTTCTCAAAGTTGCTTTGCATATTCTATGTCCTTTGCATTTCCAAATGACTTTTAGAATCAGCTTACAAATTTTTACCAAAAAAAAAAAAAAAAAACCACTGAGATTTTCATTGGGATTACATTAATTCTATAGATAAATTTGGGGAGATTTGATATCTTAATATAGTGTCCTCTGATCCATGAATTCAGTATAGTCTATTATTAATTTAGTTATCATTTGTTAATAATTTCTCTCAGCAGTATTTTGTAGCTGTTTGCATACAGTTCTTCCATATCTATCGTTAGATACATCCCTAAGCATTTCATGTACTATTAATATTATAAATTGAATGTTTAAAAATTTCAATTTATGATTATTTATCAACAGTATCTAGAATATAATTGACATTTATATATTGATCTTGTATCCTATAACCTTGTTAAATTCCCTTATTCATTTTAGTATCTTTTTGTAGATTCTGTAGCAGTTTCTACATAGATGGTGATGGAATCTCTGAGTAAAAATAATTTTGCTTCTTAATTGCCAAATGGTATGTCTTAAATTCTTTTTCTTGTTTTATTGATCTGGCTAAAACTTCCAATACAATTTTGAATAGAAACAGTGAAATTGTACATCCTTGCCTTATTCCTGATATTAGAGGACAAGTATTCTGTTTTTCCCTATTGAGTATGATGTTAACTGTTGATTAGCTGTGGATCGCCTTTATTAAGTTTTTCCTTAGGTCTTTTCTTCCTTTCTTTTTCTTTCCCTTCCTCTCTCCCTCCCTCCCTTCCTTCCTTCCTTTCCTTCCTTTTATTGATACAGAGTTGCTCTCTGTCACCAAGGCTGGAATACGGTGGCATGATCTCAGCTCACTGCAACCTCCACCTCCCAGGTTGAAGCAATTCTCCTGCCTCAGTTTCCCGAGTAGCTGGGATTACAGGCGTGCACCACAATGCTCAGCTAAGTTTTTCTATTTTTAGTAGAGATGGGGTTTCATCATGTTGGCCAGGCTGGTTTCAAACTCCTGGCCTCAAGTGATCCAACCACCTCGGCCTCCCAAAGTGTTGGGATTACAGGCTTGAGCCACCACACCTGGACATTGTTTCCTTAGGTTTCTGAGAGTTTTTATTGAGAAGGATATTGGATTTCGGCAAATGCTTTTTCAGCATTGAGATAATCAAATGGTTTTCCTCTCTTAGTGTGCAAATACGATGAATTACATCGATTTTATTCAAGTATTAAACTACTCTGTATTTCTAGGCTAAACCTCACAATATCATGATGTAGTTTCTATTTTATATACTTTTTGATTTGATAAAATTTTGTTAAGAATCTTTTTATTGACATTCATAAGGGATATAATCCAGCAGTTTTCTTGTATTGCCTTTTTGACATCTGGGTAATGCTTGCCCAAGGAATGAGAATGAAAAATATTCTTTCCTTTTCAATTTTTGGACAACTTTGCATAAAATTAATATTATTTATTCTTTAAACGTTTGGTAGAATTCACCTATAAAACCAACTAGGTCTGAAAATTTTCTGGAGGTTTTAAACTAATGACTCAATGTATTTAGTAGATAAAAGATTATTCATAAAATTATCTCCATACCTCTCCTTTTTTTTTTTTTTTTTTTTTTTTGAGACTAAGTTTCGCTCTTGTTGCTTAGGCTGGAGTGCAATGGCGTGATCTTGGCTGATAGTCTTCTTTTACTATTAGTAGAAGCTGTAGTGATGTCTGTCTCTTATTCCTGATACTGATAATTTATTTCTTCTCGTTTTTCTCCCAATCAGTCTGGCTAGAGGTTTATCAATTTTATTAGTCTTCTGAAAAATAACCTCAGCTTTTCATTTCATTGATTTTTTTCTTTATTATTTCTTCTGTCTTCTATTTCACTGATTTCTGCTCTAATTTTATTATTTTCTTTCTCCTATTTACTTTGGATTTAACTTGGTCTTCTTTTTCCAGTTTCAAAAGGTGAAAACTAAGATCATTGTTTTGGTGGCATCCCACAGATTTTAATATTTTGTTACTATTCAGTTAAAAATACTTTCTAATTTACTTTTCATTTCTTCTTTGGCCCATGAGTTGTATATAAGTGTGTTATTCAGCTTCCATGTATTTGAGGGTTTTCCAAATATATTGCTATTACTTGTTTCTAAGCTAATTCTATTATAGTCAAATAACATACTTTGTATGATATGACTTATTTTAATTAAAAAAAATGATATGGAGTCTTGATACATTGCTCAGGCTAGTCTCAGGCTCAAGCCATCCTCCTGCTTTAGCCTTCCAACGTGCTGGGCTTACAGGCATAAGCCACCACACCTGGCTGAATTCTTTTAAATTTAAGACTTGTTTTGTGGCTCAGAAGAGAGTTTTAGTAGATGTTAGGTGTGCACTTGAATGTATATTCTGCTGCTGCTGGATGGCATGACTGATTTTTACATGTATATATTGTGTACAACATGATGTTTTGATATATGTAGTGAAGTGACTTCTATATTCAAGCAAATTTACATATCCATCATCTCAGATTGTACATTAGATCTCTAGATTTTTTAATCAGACCATAACTCCAACTTCATACCTTTTGACCTACATCATCCCATTTCCCTTGTACCTGATTTCTGGTACCTTTAGATTCTCTGTTTCTTTCATTTTTTCTTTTTGGATTCCATATATAAGTGAGATCATGTGATATTTTTCTTTCTGTGTCCGGTTTATTTCACTTCGTGTAATGTCCTCCAGTTTCATCCATGTTTTCACCAATAGCAGGATCTCCTTTTTTTTTTTTAAGGCCAAATATTACATTGTGTGTATGTATGTGTATAAGCATGTGTGTGTATATATATATAAACTTTTTTTTGCAATTTATTTTTCCATTCATCTAATGGACACTTCAGTTGCTCCGTATCTTGGCTATGATAAATAATGATGCAATGAGCATGTAAGTAAAGACATCCTTATGAGGCAGCGATTTCATTTCTCTTGGGTATAGACCCACAAGAGAGATTTCTGGGTCATATAGTAGTTCTATTTTCACTCTCTTTAGGAACCTCCATACTGTTTCCCACAGAGGCTACACCAATCTACATTCCTACCAACAGTGGACAAGGGTTCCCTTTTTTCTACACCCTCACCTCACCAACAATTGTTATTCATTGTCCTTTTGATAAAAGCCTTGGGTAGAGTGTTTTAAGTGCCAATTAAATTGCTTTATAGTATAATTCCATCATTCCAGGTCTTTTACATCTTTATGGATTTTTCTGCTCTATCAGCTATTAAGAAAAAGTATTAGAATCTCTGCCCAAAATGGTCTGTTTTTTTTTTTTTGTCTCCTCACAGTTGTATCAATTTCTGCTTTATGTATTTTAAAGCTCTGTTTTACAGCATAAACATTTAGTAATGTTATGTCCTCTTGATTAATTGGCATCTTTATCATTAAGAATGCACTTCTTTATAATTTGTAATGTTCTTTGCTCTGAAATCTACATTGTTTACTATTAACACAGCCACTCCAACTCTGTTTGTGTTAGCTTAATATATATTTTTCCATTCTTTGCTTTATTATATCTTTATGTTTAAAGTGGGTTTCCTTTTTTTTTTTTTTTTTTTGGCGCTGAGACAGAGTCTCACTCTGTTGCCCAGGCTGGGGTACAGGGGCACAAACACTGTTCATGGTAGCCTCAACCTCCTGGGTGCAAGTGATCCTCCCACCTCAGCCTCCTGAGTAGTGGGTAGCTGAGACCACAGGTGCACTGCCACTATGCCCGGCTAATATTTTATTTTTATTTTTTTGTAGCGACGGGGTTTCACCGTGTTGCCCACGCTGGTCTCAAACTCCTGGGGTTAAGTGATCCTGCTGCCTCAGCCTCCCAAAGTGCTGAAATTACAGGTGTGAGTCACCACATCTGGTCTAAATTGGGTTTCACATAGGCAACATGTAACTTAGCAGAGCTCTATAAACCCAATCTGATAATTGTTGCCTTTTAATTGGGGCTTTTAGTCCATTCCCATTTAACAGGATTATTATTTTTTTATTATTATACTTTAAGTTCTAGGGTACATGTGCATAACGTGCAGGTTTGTTACATATGTATACCTGTGCCATGTTGGTGTGCTGCACCCATCAACTCGTCAGCACCCATCAATTCATCATTTATATCAGGTATAACTCCCCAATGCAATCCCTCCCCCCTCTACCCTCCCCCCTCCCCATGATAGGCCCCAGTGTGTGATGTTCCCCTTCCCGAGTCCAAGTGAACTCATTGTTCAGTTCCCACCTATGAGTGAGAACATGCAGTGTTTGGTTTTCTCTTCTTGTGATAGTTTGCTAAGAATGATGGTTTCCAGCTGCATCCATGTCCCTACAAAGGATGCAAACTCATCCTTTTTTATGGCTGCATAGTATTCCATGGTGTATATGTGCCACATTTTCTTAATCCAGTCTGTCACTGATGGACATTTGGGCTGATTCCAAGTCTTTGCTATTGTGAATAGTGCCGCAATAAACATACGTGTGCATGTGTCTTTGTAGTAGAATAATTTATAATCCTTTGGGTATATACCCAGTAGTGGGATGGCTGGGTCATATGGTACATCTAGTTCTAGATCCTTGAGGAATTGCCATACTGTTTTCCATAATGGTTGAACTAGTTTACAATCCCACCAACAGTGTAAAAGTGTTCCTATTTCTCCACATCCTCTCCAACACCTGTTGTTTCCTGATTTTTTAATGATTGCCATTCTAACTGGTGTGAGATGGTATCTCATTGTGGTTTTGATTTGCATTTCTCTGATGGCCAGTGATGATGAGCATTTTTTCATGTGTCTGTTGGCTGTATGAATGTCTTCTTTTGAGAAATGTCTGTTCATATCCTTTGCCCACTTTTTGATGGGGTTGTTGGTTTTTTTCTTGTATATTTGTTTGAGTTCTTTGTAGATTCTGGATATTAGCCCTTTGTCAGATGAGTAGATTACAAAAATTTTCTCCCATTCTGTAGGTTGCCTGTTCACTCTGATGGTAGTTTCTTTTGCTGTGCAGAAGCTCTTTAGTTTAATTAGATCCCATTTGTCAATTTTGGCTTTTGCTGCCGTTGCTTTTGGTGTTTTAGACATGAAGTCCTTGCCCATGCCTATGTCCTGAATGGTACTACCTAGATTTTCTTCTAGGGTTTTTATGGTATTAGGTCTAACAGGATTATTTATGCAGTTGTTTTAAGTCTTCCATCTTGCTATTCTTCTATTTATTGTATCTATTTTTTATTCTCTTTTTCTTTTATTTTTTTTAAATGATTCTATTCATTTCCTCTGTTGGCCTACTAATTATAGCTTTTTGTTTATGTTTTTAAAGAGTTATAAGCTAGGCACGGTGACTCATGCCTATAATCTCAGCACTTTGGGAGGCCAAGGTGGAAGGACTGCTTGAGGCCAGGAGTTTGAGACCAGCCTGGGCAACATAGTGAGATCCCATCTCTACAGAAAAAGAAAAATTAACTGGGTATACTGGCATGCTCCTGTATTCTCAGCTACTTGAAGGCTCAGGCAGGGGACCTGCTTGAGCCCAGGAGATTAAGGCTACAGTGAGCCATGATCGTGCCATTGCACTGCAGCCTGAGCAACAGAGTAAGACCCCATATCTAAAAATACAAACAAACAAAAATCCAAAAGCATATATTTTATCTTATCACATGTCTATTTTTTTCTTTAATCCCCTTTTCAAAACAAAACTTTAAATGATATTATACTACCTCCCATAGAATAAAAACCACACAGTTCCATTTGTTGCTTCCTGGCCGTTGTGATATTGTTGTCATACATTTGACTTCTACATATGTTATAAATAGATAATAGGCTGTTATTAACTTGATTTAAGCAGCCTATTACCACTTAGAGATTTAAATAATACAAAAAAAATTTCACAGTAACCCACACAGTTACTCTCAGTCTTCTTCATTCCCTTGTGCCTCTCCAGGTTTCCATCTCATAGAATTTTCCATTTGGTTGAAGGACTCTCTTTAACATTTCTTGTGGTACAGGTCTATGGGTAATGAATATTTTCAGGTTTTAATGAATGAAAACTATTTTATCTTCCTTTTTGAATGATATTTTCTCTGTATATATAATTCTAGGTTGTTATTTTGTTCCACTATCTTTCTATTTTTATTTTTCCGAGACAGGGTCTGACTCTGCCATCCAGGCTGGAGTGCACTGGCACAAACACAGGTCACTGCAGCCACAACCTCTCAGGCTCAAGTGATCCTCCTGCCTCAGCTTCCCAAGTAGCTGGGACTGCAAGCATGTGTCTTCATGCCTGCCAACTTTTTGTATTGTTTTGTAGAAACGAGGTCTCGCTATGTTGCCCAGGTTGTCGTTGAACTCCTGGCCTCAAGCAATCCTCCCACTTCAGCCTACCAAAGTGCTGGAATTACGTATGTGAGCAACAGCACCCAGCTTCCACCTTCTTTTTATTATGGGATTCTAATTCTAATCTTCAGTTAGGCTGCTTGAAGATACCTCAGAAATCACTGATGCTCTGTTTTCATTTTGTTTTGTCTTTTTTTCTTTCTGCTTCATTTTGCACAATTTTTATTGCTATGTTTTCAGGTTTACAAATTATTTCTTCTGTGATGTCTAATTGGCTGTTAATCTCATCCAGTGTATTTTTCATCTCAGTAATGATAACTTTCCTCTTTATAATGTGACTTCAGGTAGACATTTTTAATGTTTCTACTTAATATGATCAATATTTTTTCCAGCTGCTTGAACATATGGAATGTGGGTATAATAACTTTTAATGTTTTTGTCTACCAATTCTATACTCTGTGACATTTCTGGATCAGTTTATATTGATTAATATTCTTCTCCTCATCAGCTGACTATTCCTGCTTCTTTCCATTCCTGGTAGGTTTAGACTGGATGTCAGACACTATAAATTTTATAAATTTTATCTTGTTGTATGCTGGGTATTTGTATTCCTATAAATAGTCTTGAGCTTTGAGCTTTGTCCTGGGAGTATAGTAAAATTACTTTGAAACAGTTTGGTCCTTTCAGGTCTTGCTTTTAACTTTTTTTGGGTAAGACCAGAGCAGCATTTAGTCTAAGGTTGCCCCGTTACTAAGGCAAAAACCTTTCTTGGTACCCTATCACATGCCTTGTGAATGATGAGGGTTTCTACTATGAGTGAGGGAAAAGGGAACCATTTCTAGCTCTGTGCAAGCTCCAGGGACTGTTTCCTCTAATCTCTTTAGGTGGTTCCTTCTGCTGAGTACTTGAGAACATCCCTCTGTATATCTCCGGTGTGCCTAGTCTGTGTAGTCCTTTCCTCTTTGGCATTCTGCCCTGTAGCAATGTTAGCCACTTTAGCCTCCTTAGACTCCACTTAGAGACTGACAGTCTCCTTGAGTTTAGGAAACAGGTCTGGGAGTCTGGGGAGGCCTTATTAAACAAGACAGATTAAAGATCATCTTCTTGGTGTTCTTATAGAAACATAACACTCAGCTACTTTGTGAAAAAATGTAAAAATTTAGAATATACAGTAACTCCAAATCAAATGTCAGAATGAAACAAAATTTATTAAATGAACACATGTACTCAATTCATTCAGCAAATACTTATTTGTAGACCTATTATGTCCAAGTATTTCCCAGGCCCTGGGGGAATACAGCAGTGTATTAGTCTGTTTTCACACTGCTGATAAAGACATATCCAAGACTGAGTAATTTATAGAGTAAAAGAGGTTTAATGAACTCACAGTTCCATGTGGCTGAGGAGGCCTCACAATCATGGTGGAAGGCAAAAGGCACATCTTACATGACAGCAGACAAGAGAGAATGACAACCAAGTGAAAGGGGTTTCCCCTTATAGAACCATCAGATCTCATGAGACTTATTCACTATCACAAGAACAGTATGGGGGAAACCACCTCCATGATTCAATTATCTCCCACTGGGTCCCTCCCATAACACCTGGGAATTATGGGAGCTATAATTCAAAATGAGATTTGGTTGGAGACACAGACAAATCATATCAAGAAGTGAAAGTCCTAATGCACAAGCAAGGATGAAATGGGAATGGGGACATATGATAACTGAAGAGTCAACTTAGAGGTTTCTGATTATCTGCAAAGGCAGCCTCCCACATTGGCAACTTCAAAGCAACTTGGACTCTTCACTCAACCAACAGAGATAAGAAGCAGAGAAATATCTCCCACTGAATGATATACCCTGTGCTCACAGTATTTGCTGGCATTAGTCCACTCTCTTCATTCCTTTTCCAACAGTGATTGTCAACTTTTTTCAGCACAAAGGACCTTATTTGCTACCTTCATTTTTCCAGTCTACACATTCAGCAGTCAATGTAAACAAAAGGAAACACCTTTCTCTGTTTGCAATTTGAATCTGCCTGTATGTAGTAGTTTGAACCTTTAAGAAGCAGCCAGGGTTTCCTCAAAGCTAAAGCTAGCCTTTACCATAGAAGTAGGATAAAAGGCTGAGTGCAGTGACTTACACCTGCAATCCCAGCACATTGGGAGGCCAAGGTGGGAGGATCGCCAAGAATTTGAGACCAGCCTGGGCAACATAGTGAGATCATGTCTCTACAAAAAGTAAAATATAGGCAGGTATGGTGGTACATGCCTGTAGTCCTAGCTACTTGAGAGGCTGAGGTAGGGGGATACTTGAGCCCAGGAGTTTAAGGCTGCAGTGAGCTATGATCAGGCCAGTGTACCCCAGTCTGGGAAACAGAGCAAGATCCCATCCTTAAAAAAAAAAAAAAAAAAAAAAGAAATAGGATAAAAATGTCTACATGTAGTCTGCAGAGAACTGCTCTAGAACCCCTGATCATACGATTTCAAATAAATCCTCAAAGAAACACAACTTTGACTCCTCCAAAGCATGACTCCTGAATGCTTCCAAAATTTCACAACTTTTCCTGCTGCAGTTGATTTTTGCATATATCTTATGGCCACTACCACAATTACAGGCTTAAAAGTATAGAAAGTAATAACAATAATCTCATCTGCTCTTCCAAACACTCTCAAAACAAACAAAAAACATGTCAGCTAAATAGCTTTACAATAAACAGGTCATTTCAAGAAAAGACATCTAATTATGTTGACTCTGATTACTAATAATAACTTGGAAGTCTTAAGAAATTTAACAGTTCAGCTTAAAACAATTAAACAGAACCATTGAGGATAAAATCACCCCCTAGACTCAATATATCTACAGAGACAAAAAGAATTAGATGGCTTGCTGATTCATTGTCCCTTCTGTTCCCAGTCCCAAGTGCCAAACACATCAGAGAGCAGATATTAAGGCTTCGTTAAAATCAGAATTCATAGGAGGAAAGAATTTTTCAGCAGCATGATTTTTACATTTGATTTTTCAATTTTGGATCCTGAACATTCCAAAGTTACAGAACTGAAAAATATAAACATATAAGGAAAACTTCCCATTCTATGTATATATGTATATATGTATGTATTCCATTTATATAAGTCAAACATGGGAGTTGGGCCTTCAACTAATAGACACTGACCTCAAGGTCATTTGGAGTATGCAATCTTTTTATCGATAAATCCTTTCCTAAAGGATATGAAGGCTCTCTGGACAAATATGCATTGTATATTACAATGATACAACTTCTAGTTATATCTATTTCCTTCATCTAGCAACAGCTTAAACCTGTACTCAATTTGGAAAATCCTTAAAAGGAATCTCTACTCACCAATTTGAGCACTGCATTAAAACTCTAAGAGGAAACTTGCCAATCCTCAGCAATGTTAACTATCAGAAGAAGCTCTAAGCAGGAACACTAGGAGATTAGTGTACAAATAGATGATGTTATGTCATGTCAGGGAAAGGTAAACAATATACTTTATTTCATTGTATTATCTGCAGAGCATACACATTGCTCCATATGCTCTGACAGTACTAAGCTACTTTCTAGCAAAATATTCATGGGTTATTGTATGATTAATGAATATTGTTAGTGAAGGAATGATTGAAAGAATTAATGGCTTAGGTTGGTAAGGTTAAGCAAAACCTCCATGTGATTTTTTTCAAAAAGACAATGAGATACACTAAAAGCATTTTGGTAAGGCAAATAAATGTCAGTGTTACAACAAATGGAGTTTCATTTAGTGGACAGCTAGTTAGTAGTAAAACTACTAGCTTTAGTCACTTAAAACCACTTGTAAGATGGCAAAACCACTTTGTTAGTAAAACCATTTATAAGATGAACACAGTTTCCAAGCCTGAAAGAATTATTTTTTGTCTGAGAAAATGAGAGACCATGATGCTTAAAAAAACATCACTCACAGATTCTTTTCCCATCTTCTTTTGTAGACGTGTTTGCCACTGGACGGCTTGCATGACAATGGCTTCCCACCTTCTTTCAAGATTTACAATGATCAGCTGCATGGGCTGGTGGTCTGCATTCAGATTGCAAGTCTCCCGGTCATCCAAAAGATGCTGGCATAGTCGCAGAATGGAGGCAACTCCTCGACGTCGTTGCTTGATTTCACGACAGAGGGACTGCAACATAGAGAGAAACCAATCTATAAGTGTTTATAGGGCAAAGTTCCCTAAAACATGAAACACTTTCTTCCATCATAATTTCAAATTGTAGTGATACACTCAGCTACCAACAATAGGACAACAAGAAGAGCTCTGATGTCTCTTTTAGAATGGAGGCCTTCTACAGAAGCCCAATATGCTGAAGAATTTAGCTGCATCCCATTCCATCACACTTTTTCACTGATTTATCCCTCTGAAATGTAGAGTCCCCCTTGACACCTGAGTAATTACCAATTTCTAGCCTGATGAAATAAATCACTTAGGTCAGATGAATGCCAAACAGATTGAAATGCTTTGACATAAGATCAAAGGAAACACAAAAGATACAAAAATCCTCTGAAAAGAAATAGAATTTTTCCAAATTTACTCCTACATTCTTTGGAGGCAAAAAGTTCAGTTTTCTACTGGCTGAGAACAAGTTAAATAAGATTGCAAAGAATTTTTATATATAAAATCTATTATCTGAAAAAAAAGATAAGAAATATTCTTCTGAAGCTCGATTAACAGAGCAATAATGTTCTGAAAGCGAAAATTAAGATACTGGATTATTACTGCGCTATTTGTTGGTTGCTGTGTTTCTTTTAATAGACATTCACACTATTTAAGAAGGACATGCATGCATCAAAATAGCATTTTGCCCCCAGAAGCATTTGTATTGTTGCAGTGACCCTAAACTGAATGATTCAAGCAAAATAGTGGGTACACATGTCTAAAAATATTATATCCTTTCTTTGCCTACGGATAGTATGTAAGTGATATTCTAATTCGGAGCCTTCAGGAGAAATGATGATTATATCCACAAACATCACTGAATTACTAATCTCCTTCTACTGCCACAATTGGACTGTTCTAACAGTTAACAGATTGCTTATTAATCAACAAGGGTAAACAAGACAATGCAATTTCATTTAGTGTGAGAGTTTTAATGCCTGAAAGTATTTGTGCTTAAAATGTTAATCTAGATAAGGCTTCATTAGAAGAAATCTTAAAATGATTAAGTGTGGTGCGCTGAAATGTGCATGGAGTGGGGGTATTAGATCAGCAGGTGGACATTTCATACAGATGTTCCACTTATTGATACAATGCATGCCATAGCCATTTAAATGACCCTAACTCAGTAATGGCTGGAATTCTATTATTTCTGTAATGAGAGAACTCTGTACCTTTAATATTTCTGAATTTTAAATAAGGAGAATGACAAATTCCCAAACCTCTATTTACGGCAAAATATGACTAGAAATTTTATTATTCAATTTATACCAGTGCAGCAGTTTCAGTTATGTTTCTTGAACTTATCCTTATTTATTTTCCTAGAGTTCATTACTATTTTCCTATATAAGTCCTGATAAATTTCTTTACTGCTGCTACTAATTGGTTCGCTGAATGAGGAGAAATGCCTAAGACATTCAAAGATAAAACCTAAGCCTACTAAGACAACAGGCCCTGTTTCCATCTCTTCTACAACCCTGTCAAATGTCTCCCCTCAACCCCACACGCCTGTTCTCTTTCTCTCTCTCCCTCTCTGTCTCTTCTCTCTCACACACACAAACACACACACACATCCACACATACCCTTCAATTTATCTCTTGCTCTAGAACAACTCTTAGGCAAGTCATACTATGAAGGCCACCTAATACCTGCCAATTTGGGGCCCAATATTAAACACTTCAAGATAACATTATGGCTAAATGAAATTGGCCCGAGTACTATAAATATTAATATTAAGGATTTGGGGTTTTGTTTCTGTTTTGTTAACTTGTTAAGAGTCAAGGCCTAGAAAAATCGAAAGAGATGTTTCTGTGCCACAGAACTGAATTCTGCAAAACTCTCTTTAAAGTTAACTAGTGTAATAACTGTATTTCTTAAGCCAACAAAAAGTCCCAAAGTTCTTAGCTGAATGAAAATTTGCAATGGATGGCACTAAAGATATGTGCAGAGTTAGCACAGTCCACATCAGGTAACATTTGCAAAGTACCACAAATAGACTTCATTCACCTTATAGGCATTTTCAAAGTTCTGAAACAGGACACGTGAGGTTGCTGGGAGAAATTTTTCATAAAGATCACTGGCCATAAATTTTTTTGTAAGTATCTAGAATGTATCCAGTATTTAAGTATCTAGGTGATCCCCACTCCTATCTTAATTTGAATCAATCAAGATGAATACAGTGGTTTAAAAACTGAGAAGGTAGTTACTGTTGATATTCAATATCTGACTTTTGGATATTCACAATTCTGCAGGTTTTTTTTTTTTTTTTTTTTTTTTTTACTTTAAATGAACAAAGGGCTTAGTCTACATTCTGAATTAAAAATTTATCTGACATGTGCACTTGGGAAATAATGCTACTTTTAAAAAGGAGGGGAAAATTGGAAATTTTACATGGCCAGCATATTTTTCAGTACTTTTTATACCTAGAAGATATAATTAATAAATTAACATTCTTCTACATAAATGGGCTTCCATGACAGCCATTAAAATATACATATGCATTTATAATCACAAATGTTTAATAAATAAAGTCAGTAGATTTGCTGGCAATGTTTCTTAGAATCAGTAGTTTATATTATTTCCATACATAGGTATAGATATTAACGAACAATTATTATAACTATTTTTGGCTTCATTTCAGAGAAAATGTACTTTGAAACAGAAACTCAAGGTAAGTAACCTAAGTAAAGCACAGAAATAAGACAAACACATCCCTACCTCCCTGATCTCCTCAAACGTGTACTGCACTTTCCATATGCTAGGCACTGTTTCAGGAACGAAGGCTTCAAAAAGGAGCAAGTTCCCTTTTTCCCTCAAGGAGTTGAGAGTCTACTGGAAGTAAACTATACAAATAAGTGTAATATCAAGTATACTTCAGAGAGGAAGGTGCTAACAGAAGTATGTGCAGTTGCTATTAAAAGAGTCAATGAAATCTTCAGGGGAATGGTGTGAACCAGATGGACCAAGATGGGTAGTGGTGGTTATATGGGTAGAAGGCTGAGAGGTATGTTAAAATGGAAAACAAGTAAGTAGCCTGTGGCAGTAGGAATGCCTGGTGTGTTGGGGAGAGAGAGTGAAGCAGTTAGAAAAGGAAGTTGGAAACAGAAAAGTTTGAAATGCTTTTCATTATTGCCATTTTTAAGCATTTTCCTTTACATCTAATGAGATCATGTTGGTTCCCACACAAGTCATATTGCCTTCCCAGAAAACTATAAAGAAGAGGGAAACAAAATTTAAAAAGAAAGAAAAATACAACTATCAATATGCCTAAGAAAGGGATTCCAAATGCTTTCATATTTACCTATAATTTGATAATCTTTAGGCAATTTCATCTTGCAAGGTGAAATCTGTTAGTATGGAGGTCATTATCTGTCTTCCCCCCCCTTATAATGATCTCTGATCCACATTATAAGGTAGTTACCAATAGGCTGAAGACTTTTGTTTCACATTTGCAAACTGTCAATTTGATTTTCAATTTACCAGTGGCAATGCACAGGGGTGTTTTTTGGTTTACCTGGGTTTTATTCCTCTACTGACTTCCTCTGTCACTTTTTTAAACTGTTTAAACCAATCATATTATTGAACAAATGTGCAATATTATTCTTCACATTGGCTTCAGTTTAACACTATTGAAGTTAAGACTTTCAATACTGGTATTTAGTCTTCATTATATATCAAATATGTGCATATATGCAAACATATTACATAGATATTTACTTATATTTACTTGTATACACATACTTGACATTTAATGTCATACAGTTTATAAAAGGATATAAATAAGCTTATAATAAAAGAACAACTTCATTTACACCAAGAACTGTTACAGCAAATGAGATGTAAGAATCAGATCAGAGGCCGGGTGCGGTGGCTCACGCCTGTAATCCCAGCACTTTGGGAGGCCGAGGCGGGCAGATCACAAGGTCAGGAGATCAAGACCATCCTGGCTAAAAGGTGAAACCCCGTCTCTACTAAAAAATAAAAAGACAAAAATTAGCCGGGCGAGGTGGGGGGCATCTGTAGTCCCAGCTACTCGGGAGGCTGAGGCAGGAGAATGGCGTGAACCTGGGAGGCGGAGCTTGCAGCAAGCCAAGATCATGCCACTGCACTCCAGCCTGGGCGACAGAGCAAGACTCTGTCTCAAAAAAAAAAAAAAAAAAAAAAAATCAGATTAGGAAAAAAGAGAGATGAGAAGGAAAATAATACTTTGAAAACACCAAAACGAAGTATATATTAAAAACAGAAAGAAACAAATTTAACTGAGAAACTCCAAAGTAATTTGTCTCCAATATTTATTACATAATTTAACTTTGTAGGTTGATTAAACAACATTAGGCAGGCCAATATGAACAAAGTGGTGGGACTTTAGCCTATCTGTTACATTTGAAAAAAAACAAAAACAAACAAACAAAAAAAAAACAGCCTATGAAGCAATTCCCACTTTTAGACTTCGCCTTCTAAACTGATGAACAGTTTAACATCAGTTGAGCATGGCTTCTATGTGGCAAACACAACAAAGAAGGTACAATCTGCCTATATGATTATGTACCTGCCTTCAATCTAGTTGGAGTGAGGAAACATACAGAGAGAAGGGAAGCTTGAACGAACACAGGCGACTTCCAGTGTAAATATTATCAGGAGGGGCCAGGCGCAGTGGCTCACATCTGTAATCCCAGCACTGTGGGAGGAGGAGGCAGGTGGATCACCTGAGGTCAGGAGTTTAAGACCAGCCTGTCCAACACAGTGAAACCCCATCTCTACTAAAAATACAAACATTAGTTGGGTGTGGTGGTGGGTGCCTGTAATCCCAGCTACTCAGGAAGCTGAGGCAGGAGAGTTACACGAGTCCAGGAGGCGGAGGTTGCAGTGGACTGAGATCGTGCCATTGCACTCCAGCCTGGGCCTCAAGACAGACACTGTCTCAAAAAAAAAAAAAAAAAAAAAAGTCAAGATCCATCCCATACTTGTGAGAGTTTCCTAAAATTTTCCATGTGTTTTGCTGTCTGCTCTTTGTCTGCTACCTATGACCAGATTTTCTACAACAAGGGTCCTCAGAGTACAGTGCTCAGGCCAAGCAGTATTCACATCACCCAGAAACTTTAGAACTGTAAATTCTCTGATGCTACTATAAATCTTCTGAATCAGGAATTCTGGGGTGATGCCCAATGAACCAAGGTTTAAGAAGCGAGCCCTATAAGTGATTCCAATATATGCTAAAGCTTGAGAACACTAGTCCACAGGAACTAAAGAAACTTAGTTTTTAGATAAGAGGATTAATCTAGCTGAGTAGACTTTTTAAAGTATAAAAATATTAATAGAAATTTTACGTTGTAATTCTGGAGTGAAATTGGTAGCCAAGAGACTAGGGACCACAATTGTTGATGATCAATTACTTCTTATTTTTATCAAATGACTGAAAAGAAATGAGTGAATCAATGAATAGATCTTTTCATCCAGTGATATCTTTATGTTACTAGTATTTTCTTGATGACCTCCAGAATTTCCAGTGCGATTATGTATGAGGTCATTTGGATCCAGTATTTGGTGATTTTACTCTTTTTTTGTCATTTTTATCAAATAGGTCATTTACTAATTAATGACTCTAATACATATGGCATTGTGTTAAGCTAAAAAGAAACTCTGCTTCCAGAAAGCACACATAATAAAGCAAAACAGTGATGATTAGTTGGATGGTACAAGGTATTCAGGTACAGATAATGTTAATGCCTGAAGCTATAGTCTAATAAGAAATAGAGTAAGTGGAAAAAATGAGAGGCTATACTGGTACCTCTATGCTTCTTTAGAAGATGCATTTGTCTGGCTGCTTTGGGATCATTGTTTTGTGGGGGAAGGTTGGAAATGATAATTTTCATAGCAATAAGCATTTATTGGGCATCATTTATGTGCCAAACTTCATACTTTTCATCGCAGAATTAGCTTGGTAGATAAGAGGCATGTAATAAAATGTACCTGTTCTTAAGAGCTGGTGGCAAAGAGAAGACACTGATTCCTCAAAGTGAGAGAAATAAATACAAGGCAAAGGTTTTAGGTAAGACCTAACCCATCAGGTTGTAGTAGGTTCCAAATAAGGTAAGGGAGGTGAATGTGCTTTGAGAATAGTGAGGCCATGACCCAAATGTAAGGTGTGATTGATATATATGCTAAACTATAGGCACTGAGTTTGAGAATAAAAAAGATCATTATTAACTGGAGCAGACAGATTAGGATTCGTGGAACTAGAATCAGGCTGTGAAAGTTGCTGAAGGTAAGAAAGGTGGAGAGAAGAGAGAATAGGCATTACAGGTTGGGGAGCACACATTTTAAAAGACCAAGAAGGCATAATCTTTGTAACATTTTAAAACAAGATGGAAGTTCAAGTGGGGTGTGGTAATAATCATTATTTGAGTATTGACCTGTCCATCCAAATGTACTTATTGAGTGCCTTTTATTTGCCAAGCAGTGCTCTCAGTGGTGGGGATATAGCAGTGAGCAAGATACATAAAATGTCTACTTTCATAGAACTTACATTCACATTTGTATGCATGTGAGTGATGAGAGGCTGGAAACAAAACATGAAATATACAAGAAAATATCAGACAGTGATAAAAGCTATAAAATAAAATAGGGTAATATGACAAAAAGTGGCTGGGGAGTTATTTTAGTTTGGGTTTTCAATAAAGCTTCTCTGGGAAGGTGACTTCACATAATAACAAGTTCAATGTAGAAACAAAATATCACCTAGTGTTCTGATGGTGTAATAGTGTAGACAAGATAATGTTCATACAATCAAGACTAATTTATGCCATAAAAGACTTATTTTACAGTTAATTATGGCATAATAAAGATTAAATATAGGATACCTTTCAATACAATAAGTAAAATTAAAAAGCTCTGGTATAATTAAGTCAGGAAAGAATAGTCTTTTCAACAAATGGTGCTGAGACAACTGGATATCCACATGCAAAAGAATGAATTGAACCCCTATTCCACACCATCTACAAAACTAACACAAAATGGATCATACTCTTAAATGTAAAAGCTAAAACTATAAAAATCTTAGAAGACAATATAGAGGTAAATATTCATCATGTTGGGGACAATGGTTTTCTAGATATGACATCAAAAATAGAAATAGCTTTTGACTTCGTAGGCAATGGCTTCTTATTTATGACACAAAAGTATAAGCAACTTTTGGGCTTCATCAAAATTTAAAGCTTTTGTACTTCAAATTATACCATAAAAAAGTGAAAAGAAAAACCACAGAATGGGAGAAAACATCAAGACCAGTAACTCAATTTTTTAAATGGACAAAGTATCTGAATAGACATTTCTCCAAACATATACAAATGGCAAAAAAAATAAAAAAAGGCTCAACATAATCAGTCATCAGAAAAATGCCAATGTAAGGCATAATTAGATATTACTTCACCCCCTAGTAGAACGGCTAAAAAGGAAATGACAAGTGTTAACAAGGATGTGGAGAAATTGGAACCCTCATCCATCAGTGGGATTGCAAAATAGTGCAGCCACATGAGAAAACCGTATGACATTTCCTCAAAAAGTTAAATATAGAATTTCTGTATGATCCAGCAATTTCCTCTTGAATACATACCCAAGAGAAATGAAAACATATTGAGAGGTGACAGCATGCTGGCAGCCCTCGCTTGCTCTCGGCACCCCCTAGGCCTCAGCGCCCACTCTGGCCGCACTTGAGGAGCCCTTCAGCCCGCTGCTGCACTGTGGGAACCCCTATCTGGGCTGGCCAAGGCCAGAACTGGCTCCCTCTGCTTGCAGGGAGGTGTGGAGGGGGAGGTGTGGAGGGAGAGGCATAGGCGGGCTGTGTGTGGTGCTCACGGGCCAGGGCAAGTTCTGGGTGGGTGTGGGCTTGGTGGGCCCTGTACTTGGAGTGGCCAGTCAGCACCGCTGGCCCCGGGCAGTGAGGGGCTTAGCACCCAGGCCAGCAGCTGCAGAGGGTGTGCCAGGTTCCCCAGCACTGCCAGCCCACCCATGCTACATTCGAATTCTCACCAGGCCTCAGCTGTCTCCCCCCAGGTCAGGGCTCGGGATCTGCAGCCTGCAATGCCCAATCTCCTCCACCCCGGTGGGCTCCCCTGTGGCCCAAGCCTCCCTGACAGGCATCACCCCCTGCTCCACAGTGATCGGTCCCACTGACCCCCCAAGGGTTGAGGAGTGCGGGCGCGTGGCGTGGGTCTGACGGGCAGCTCCACCTGCGGCCCTGGTGCGGAATCCACTAGGGGAAGCCAGCTGGGCTCTTGAGTTGGGTGGGGACTTGGAGAACTTTTATGTCTAGCTGGAGGATTGTATATGCACCAATCAGTACTCTGTGTCTATATTGGGGGTTTGTGGATGCACCAATCAGCATTCTGTATCTAGCTAATCTGGTGGGGACTTGAAGAACTTTTATGTCTAGCTAAAGGATTGTAAAAGCACCAATCGGTGCTCTGTGTCTAGCTCAAGGTTTGTAAACACGCCAATTAGCACTCTGTCTAGCTCACGTTTTGTGGATGCACCAATCAGCACTCTGTATCTAGCAAATCTAGTGGGGACTTGGAGCACTTTTATGTCTAGCTAGAGGATTGTAAACACACCAATCAGCACTCTGTCAAAATGGACCAATCAGCTCTCTAAAATGGACCAATCAGCTCTCTGTAAAATGGACCAATCAGCTCTCTGTAAAATGGACCAATCAGCAGGATGTGGGTGGGGTCAGATAAGGGAATAAAAGCAGGCTTGCCTGAGCCTGCAGTGGCAACCCCTTTGGGTCCCCTTCCATGCTGTGGAAGGTGTGTTCTTTTGCTCTTTGCAATAAATCTTGCTGCTGCTCACTCTTTGGGTCAACACTGCTTTATGAGCTGTAACACTCACGTGAAGGTCTGCAGCTTCACTCCTGAAGCCAGCGAGACCATGAACCCACCAGCGGGAATGAACAACTCTAGACAGGAGGAATGAACAACTCTAGACAGGAGGAATGAACAACTTCAGACATGCCGCCTTTAAGAGCTGTAACACTCACTGGGAAGGTGTGCGGCTTCACTCCTGAAGCCTGTGAGACCATAAACCGACCAGAAGGAAAAAACTCCAGACACATCTGAACATCAGAAGGAACAAACTCCAGACACATCATCTTTAAGAACTGTAACACTCACTGTGAGGGTACACAGCTTCATTCTTGAAGTCAGCAAGACCAAGAATCCACCAATTCTGGACACATTTTGGTAACCACGAAGGGACTACTGCCTATCGCCAAGCAGTGAGACTATTGCCTATCGCCAAGCGGTAAGACTATTGCCTATCACCAAGCGGTAAGACTATTGCCTATCACCAAGCAGTACCATCGGACCCCTTTTGCTTGCTATTCTGTCCTATTTTTCCTTAGAATTCAGGGGCTAAATACTGGGCACCTGTCGACCAGTTAAAAGCAACTGGCGTGGCTGCCAGACTAAAGACACGGGTGTCAGGCTTTCTGGGAAAGGGCTCTCTAACAAGCCCCAACTCTTCAGAGTTGGGAGAGTTCATTTGCCTGGAACCAGCTTCCACTTTTCCTATACTTCTGGGCTGAGCCGAGGGTCGACAGAGAGGAAAGCCATTGAGCTCCGGAGTCCCGACAACAAGTTGGTTGACCCTGCAGCCATGAGCAGAACTCTCAAAGGCATGTCACCCAAGGGAGACTCGCCCCTCTATCCTATCTATCCTGACCCTTGCCTCCTGGGTCCTAATGCCTGCCACACAAACTTCCTCTCGCCTCTTCTCCCAGGCTAGCCCTGCTTCTAAAAACCACTCCCTGTTTCTGGTGCTTTTCTACTTTCTCTTATAAGAATGATTTCTAGTATAAACTCCAGGACTCTGTTACCTTTTTTAGGCACCCAGGCTCACCAATCAGAAAGACATAAGTTTTGCCCAAAGCCCCACTGTACCCCATTGTAGGGGGTACTATCGGGAATTTTAGAATCCCTCCTCAGACTAGCAGGCCCAACAAAAGCTATTCCTGAAGCTAGGATATGGTAAGCCTCAGAAATTGTATCCTTCCTGTTCATATAAGTGAGGAAAAAAGGTATCACTCTTCCAACCCTGGAGATCCCTTCCCTCCCTCAGAGTATGGCCCTCCACTTCATTTTTGGGACATAACATCTTTATAGGACAGGGGTAAGGTCCCAATACTAACAGGAGAGTGCTTAGGACTCTTAACAGGGTTTTGAGAATGCGGTGGTAAGAACCACTAAATCCAATTTTTCTCGGTCCTCTTTGTGGTCTAGGAGGACAGGCAAGGGTGCAGGTTTTGAGAATGTGTCCGTAAGGGCCACTAAATATAACCTTCCTCAGTCCTCCTTGTGGCCTAGGAGGAAATCTAGTGTTTCTGCTGCTGTGTTGGTGAGCGCAACTATTCCAATCAGTAGGGTCCAGGGACTGTTGTGGGTTCTTAGGCAGGGGTTGTTTCTGCTGCTGCGTTGGTAAGCACAACTATTCCAATCAGCAGGGTCCAGAGACCGTTGCATGTTCTTGGGCAGGGGGAGAAACAAACAAACCAAAACTGCGGTGGTTTTGTCTTTCAGATGGTAAACACTCAGGCATCAACAGGCTCACCCTTGAAATGTATCCTAAGCCATTGGGACCAATTTGACCTACAAACCCTGAAAAAGAGACAGCTCTTTTTTCTGCACTATGGCCTGGCCCCAATATTTTCTCTCTGATGGGGAAAAATGGCCACCTGAGGGAAGTAAAAATTACAATACTATCCTGCAACTTGACCTTTTCTGTAAGAGGGAAGGCAAATGGAGTGAAATACCTTATGTCCAAGCATTCTTTTCATTGAAGGAGAGTACACAACTATGCAAAGCTTGCAATTTGCATCCCATAGGAGGACCTTTCAGCTTACTCCCACATACTAGCCTCCCTATAGCTCCCCTTCCTATTAATGATAATCCTCCTCTAATCTCTGCTGCCAAGAAGGACATAAGCAAAGACATCTCTAAAGGACCACAAAAACCCCCATGCTATCGGTTATGTCCCCTTCAAGCTGTAGCGGGGGGAATTTGGCCCAACCCAGGTACATGTCCCTTTCTCCCTCTCTGATTTAAAGCAGATCAAGGCAGACCTGGGGAAATTTTCAGATGATCCTGATAGGTACATAGATGTCCTACAGGGACTAGGGCAAACCTTTGATCTCACTTAGAGAGATGTCATGCTATTGTTAGACCAAACCCTGACCTTTAACGAAAAGAATGTGGTTTTAGCTGCAGCCCAAGAGTTTGGAGATACCTGGTATCTTAGTCAAGTAAATGACACAACGACAGCCGAAGAAAGGGACAATTTTCTATCGGTTAGCAAGCCGTCCCCAGTATGGATTCCCACTGGGACCTTGACTCAGATCGTGGGGACTGGAGTCGTAAGCATCTGTTGACCTGTGTTCTAGAAGGACTAGTGAGAATTAGGAAAATGTCCATGAATTATTCAATGATGTCCACCATAACTCAGGGAAAGGAAGAAAATCCTTCTGCCTTCCTCGAGCAGCTATGGGAGGCCTTCGGAAAATATACTCCCGTCACCTGAATCACTCCAGGGTCAACTGGTTCTAAAAGATAAGTTTATTACCCAATCAGCCACAGATATCAGAAGAAAGCTCCAAAAGCTAGCCCTGGGCCCTGAACAAAATCTGGAGGCATTACTAAACCTGGCAACCTCGGTGTCCTATAATAAGGACCAAGAAGAATGGCCCAAAAGGAAAAGTGAGATCAAAGAAAGGCCGCAGCCTTAGTCATGGCCCTCAGACAAACAAACCTTGGTGGTTCAGAGAGGACAGAAAATGGAGCAGGCCAATCACCCAGTAGGGCTTATTATCAGTGTGGTTTACAAGGACACTTTTAAAAAAGACTGTCCAATGAGAAACAAGCTGCCCTCTCGTCCACGTCCACTATGCCGGGGCAATCACTGGAAGGTGCACTGTCCCAGAGGATGAAGGTTCTCTGGGTCAGAAGCCCCCAACCAGATGATCCAACAACAGGACTGAGGGTGCCTGGGGCAAGCACCAGCTCTTGTCATCACCCTCACTGAGCCCTGGGTACATTTAACCATTGAGGGCCAGGAAATTGACTTCCTCCTGATACTGGTGTGGTTTTCTCAGTGTTAATCTCCTGTCATGGACGACTGTCCTCAAGGTCGGTTACCATCTGAGGAATCCTGGGACAGCCTGTAACGAGGTATTTCTCCCACCTCCTCAGTTGTAATTGGGAGACTTTGCTCTTTTCACATGCCTTTCTTGTTATGCCTGAAAGTCCCACACCCTTATTAGGGCGGGATATATAGCCAAGGCTGGAGCCATTATCTACATGAATATGGGGAACAAGTTAACCCATTTGTTGTCCCCTACTTGAGGAGGGAATCAACCCTGAAGTCTGGGCATTGGAAGGACAATTTGGAAGGGCAACAAATGCCTGCCCAGTTCAAATCAGGTTAAAAGATCCCACCACTTTTCCTTATCAAAGGCAATATCCCTTAAGCCCTGAAGCTCATAAAGGATTACAGGATATTGTTAAACATTTAAAAACTCAAGGCTTAGTAAGGAAATGCAGCAGTCCCTGCAATATCCCAATTCTAGGAGTACAAAAACCAAGCGGTCAGTGGAGACTAGTGCAAGATCTTAGACTCATCACTGAGGCAGTAATTCCTTTTTTTTTTTTTTTTTTTTTTTTGAGACGGAGTCTTGCTCTGTCGCCCAGGCTGGAGTGCAGTGGCCGGATCTCAGCTCACTGCAAGCTCCGCCTCCTGGGTTCACGCCATTCTCCTGCCTCAGCCTCCTGAGTAGCTGGGACTACAGGCGCCCGCCACCGCGCCCGGCTAGTTTTCTGTATTTTTTAGTAGAGACGGGTTTCACCATGTTAGCCAGGATGGTCTTGATCTCCTGACCTCATGATTCGCCCGTCTCGGCCTCCCAAAGTGCTGGGATTACAGGCTTGAGCCACTGCGTATCCTGTTGTACCCAACCCCTATACCTTGCTCTCTCAAATACCAGAGGAAGCAGAATGGTTCACTGTTCTGGACCTCAAGGATGCCACCTTCTGTATTCCCCTGCACTCTGACTCCCAGCTTCTCTTTGCCTTTGAGGATCACACAGACCACACGTCCCAACTTACGTGGACGGTCTTGCCCCAAATGTTTAGGGATAGCCCTCACCTGTTTGGTCAGGCACTGGACCAAGATCTAGGCCACTTCTCAAGTACAGGCACTCTGGCCCTTCAGTATGTGGATGATTTACTTTTGGTTACCAGTTCGGAAGCCTTGTGCAAGCAGGCAACGCTAGATCACATCAACTTTCTAGCTAATCAAGGGTACAAGGTGCCTAGGTCGAATGTCCAGCTTTGCCTACAGCAGGTCAAATATCTAGGCCTAATCTTAGCCAGAGGGACCAGGGCCCTCAGGAAGGAACGAATACTGCCTATACTGGTTTATCCTCACCCTAAGACATTAAAACAGTTGTAGGGGTTCCTTGGAATCACCGACTTTTGCCGACTATGGATCCCCGGATACAGTGAGACAGCCAGACCCCTCTATGCTCTAATCAAGAAGACCCAGAGAGCAAATACTCATCTAGCAAATTGGGATACGAAGGGCAGGTTATGCCATAGTCAGTGATGTAACCATACTTGAAAGTAAGCCTCTTCCCCCAGGGACCAGTGCCCAGTTAGCAGAATTAGTGGCACTTAACCCAAGCCTTAGAACTGGGAAAGGGAAAAAGAATAAATGTGTATACAGATAGCAAGTATGCTTATCTAATTCTACATGTCCATGCTGCAATATGGAAAGAAATGGAGTTCCTAACTTCTAGGGGAATCCCCATTAAATACCACAAGGAAATTATAGAGTTATTGCACGGAGTGCAAAAACACAAGGAGGTGGCAGTCTTACACTGCCAAAGCCATCAAAAAGGGGAAGGAGAGGGGAGAAGAGCAGCATAAATGGCTGGCAGAGGCAGGGAAAGACCAGCAGAAAGGAAAGAGAGAAAGACACAGGAAGTCAGAGAGACAAAGAGGGAGTCAGAAAGAGACAGAGACAAAGGAGAAGTCAAAGAGAAAGAAAAACAGAAGTAATAAAGAAAAAACAGTGTACTCTATTCCTTTAAAAGCCCCCAGGGTAAATTTCTAAACATCTACCCAGCCAAGGCATATTCTTCTTATGTGGAACATTGATCTGTATCTGCCTCCCCACTAACTGGACAGGCGCCTGCACCTTAGTGTTTCTAAGTCCCAACATTAATATTGCCCCAGAAAATCAGACCTTATCAGTACCCCTCAAAGTTCAAGTCCGTCAGCACAGAGCCACACAACTAATACCGCTACTTATAGGGTTAGGAATGGCTACTGCTACAGGAACCAGAATAGCTGGTTTATCTCCTTCATTATCCTACTACCACACACTCTCAAAGGATTTCTCAGACAGTTTGCAAGAAATAACAAAATCTATCCTTACTCTACAATCCCAAATAGACTCTTTGGCAGCAGGGATTCTCCAAAACTGCCAAGGCCTAGACCTCCTCACTGCTGAGAAAGGAGGACTCTGCACCTTCTTAGGGAAAGAGTGTTGTTTTTAAGCTAACCAGTCAGGGGTAGTACGAGATCCCACCTGGCATTTACAGGAAAAGACTTCTGAAATCAGACAATGCCTTTCAAACTCTTATACCAACCTCTGGACTTGGGCAACGTGGCTTCTCCCCTTTCTAGGTCCCGTGGCAGCCATCTTGCTGTTACTCACCTTTGGACCCTGTATTTTTAACCTCCTTGTTAAATTTGTTTCCTCTAGAATTGAGGCCATCAAGCTACAGATGGTCTTACAAATTGAACCCCAAATGATTTCAACTAACAACTTCTACCCAAGACCCCTGGATCGACCCACTGGCACTTTCACTGGCCTAGAGAGCTCCCCTCTGGAGGATACTACAACTGCAGGGCCCCCTCATCGCCTCATCCAGGAGGAAGTAGCTAGAACGGTCATCAGCCAAATTCCCAACAGCAGTTGGGGTGTCCTGTTTAGCGGGGGGATTGAGAGGTGACAGCGTGCTGGCAGCGCTCGCTCGCTCTCAGGGCCTCTTCGGCCTCAGCGCCCACTCTGGCCACACTTGGGGAGCCCGTCAGGCAGCCGCTGCACTATCTGGGCTGTCCAAGGCCCGAGCTGGCTCCCTCTGCTTGCCAGGAGGTGTGGAGGGAGAGGTGGAGAGGTGTGGGCGGGAACCAGGGAACACAGGCCAGCGTGATTTCTAGGTGGGCGTGGGCTCGGCAGGCCCCACACTCAGAGAGGCTTAACACCTGGTGTGAGGGGCTTAGCACCCGGGCCAGCAGCTGCAGAGGGTGTGCCGGGTCCCCCAGCACTGCCAGCCCACCCGTGCCACACTCGAATTCTCACCAGGCCTCAGGTGTCTCCCTGAAGGGCAGGGCTCGGGACCTGCAGTCTGCCATGCCCGATTCCCTCTGCCCCAGTGGGCTCCCGCACAGCCCAAGCCTCCTCGACGGGCGCTGCCCCTGCTCCACAGTGCCCGGTACCATCGACCGCCCAAGGGCTGAGGAGTGCGGGTGCGTGGCACGGGTCTGACAGCTCCACCCGCGGCCCTGGCACGGCATCCACTAGGCGAAGCCAGCTGGGCTCCTGAGTCGGGTGGGGGACTTGGAGAACTTTTATGTCTAGCTGGAGGATTGTATATGCACCAATTCAGCACTGTGTGTCTGGCTCAGGGCTTTGTGGATGCACCAATCAGCACTCTGTATCTAGCTAATCTAGTGGGGACTTGGAGCACTTTTATGTCTAGCTAGAGGATTGTAAACACACCAATCAGCACTCTGTCAAAATGGACCAATCAGCTCTCTAAAATGGACCAATCAGCTTGCTGTAAAATGGACCAATCAGCAGGATGTGGGTGGGGTCAGACACGGGAATAAAAGCAGGCTGCCGGAACCAGCAGTGGCAACCCACTTGGGTCCCCTTCCATGCTGTGGAAGCTTTGTTCTTTCGCTCTTTGCAATACATCTTGCTGCTACTCACTCTTTGGGTCTGCACTGCCTTTATGAATTGTAACACTCACCGTGAAGGTCTGCAGCTTCACTCCTGAAGCCAGCGAGACCATGAACCCACTGGGAGGGATGAACAACTCCGGACGGGAGGAATGAACAACTGCAGACGCGCCGCCTTTAAGAGCTGTAACACTCACTGTGAAGGTCTGCAGCTTTACTCCTGAAGCCTGCGAGACCATGAACTCACCAGAAGGAAGAAACTCCAGACACATCCAAACATCAGAAGGAACAAACTCCAGACACACCATCTTTAAGAACTGTAACACTCACTGTGAGGGTACACGGCTTCATTCTTGAAGTCAGCAAGACCAAGAAGCCACCAATTCCGGACACAATATGACCACATAAAAACTTACATACAAATATTCATAATGGCATTATTCATAAAGCCAAAAAGTGGAAACATGTCAAACACCCATCAACTGTGAGTGGATGAACAAAATGCAGTATATACATATAATGTAATATTATTTGGCATTTAAAAATGAAGTACGTATACATATCATAACATGGATGAACCTTAAGAACATCATATTAAGTGAAAGAAGACAGATACAAAAAGTTGCATATTTTATGATTCCTTTTATATGAAATGTCCAGAATAGGCAAATGCATAGAAACAGAAAGTGGAATAGTGATTGCCATCGCCTCCAGTGAGGGGGAAAAACGGAGCTAATGGGTAAGGGGTTTCTTTTGAGAGTGGTGAAAACATTCTGAAATAAGATTTTCTGGTATGTAAATTATATCTCAATAAAAATATTATTTTAAAAAAACCTCTTGGTAAGGCCAGAAATATATTATCAATCCCATAAACAATTATACAATCAGAGAATTTATCATTCTGCTAGGGTGTGTCATACAACAGATGCTAATGATATAACTAATACCATCCAATCACTATGGTTCTGCAACCATGGGTGGATACAAGGATTAATTTATCAATGCAAACTTGGAGGGCTTTTTTCTTTTTAAAGTTATGGCTATAAAATGTCCTCAGATAGAGTCATTACTACACTATACACACATTCTGCCATATACATCTATACATCTCTGCCAACAGATCAGATATTCTGCTGTATGATAAAAATAATGCAGTGTCATTTTTAATATAGCTGTTCTACTCATAGAAATAGCATAAAACATAAACAGAAAAGTAAACATAGAAGACTGTGAATCTGAAAGAGGAGTTAAAGTAAATGTGGGAAATGAAGAATGTTAACTAAATCTAATGATTGCAGTGATGAAATTCATATATAGTCATCTACATCTTATGAAACCGTAATAGTATCAGTACAAAAATGAGAGACTTGACATATCAGATGTACTTCATATACTTTAACAAAGATCATTCTGAGTTGACTATATGCATCTGAACCAATACAAAATAAAAATAATGTTATGTTGTCTTCAAATATTTCATCAAGATTCACTTGAAGCTGGGCATGGTGGCTCACACCTGTAATCCCAGTACTTTGGGAGGCTGAGGCAGGCGGATCACGAGGTCAGGAGTTCGAGACCAGCCTGACCAACATGGTGAAACCCCATCTCTACTATAAATACAAAAATCAGCTGGGCGTGGTGGCGTGCACCTGTAATCCCAGCTACTCAGGAGGCTGGGGCAGGAGAATTGCTTGAACCTGGGAAGTGGGGGTTGCAGTGAGCCGAGATCGTACTACTGCATTCCAGCCTGGGTGACAGAGAGAGACTCTGTCTCAAAAAAAAAAAAAAAAAAAAAGATTCACTTGAATACAAAATAATAACCTATAATCATTGGGATTTATCAATTGCTGGAGCACTATTTTTAGTAAGATTTTCTTAGTTATTTTCACTAATCTCCAGTAGTAATGATGAACATTTTTTGTATATTTATGTGTGCCACACATTTTAAAAGGTATTTGATATGTATTGAATCATTTAATCCTCACAGCAACACTGTGATATGTGTGTGTGTGTGTGTGTATTATTGTCATCTACCTATTTGACAAATGAGGAAATGGAGACCATCAGAGAGGTTAAGTAACTGACCATAAGTACACAGCTAATAAGCAGCAAACTCAGGATTTTAACCCAGGCAGCCTGAATCCAAAGCTGATTCACAAAAACAATATGCCACATCGCTTTTCATAAGAAAGCTGAAGAAGCTTGTAAGATTTCTACATTTTCAGACAATCTTGTCCCTGACTTCTAACCAGAAGTGGCCATAGCCATAAAGTTATTGTTAAGACAGCCAACAACCTCTTTCTGCAAAGGGAAGGAGATTGAACCTTTCCAGAGGTCCAATCTTCATAGGCCTGCAAATATGTAACAGTTAGTAAGCTATACAAAATTTAAGCTCGGGGTGGTTATAATAACAGAGATGGAAAAAATACTGATTCATTCATTGAACACATATTTATGGAACACTTTTTATAATGGACAGTGTTGTAAGTACTTCAGATATTTCAGTGAACAAAACAGACAAAAACTTTTCTCAAAGGCCTCATATTCTCAGGGATAGTGGGAGTAATCTCTTTTCTGAGAAAGATGTAAATTATATAAGTAATAAAGAAGACATTAAAAAGGTAGGAAACATTCATTTAGGCAAGTGATTATCAACATTTCCAGCAAGGGGTCAGAAGCTCTTTTGGTCCTGATAGCTCTATTCTCTAGCCAATTATGTGTTTAACTATACCTTGTATATAAATGTTGCAAATAAGAATTTGTATCTTGGAATTGTAAGAAGTAATTCTTCAAAATAGCAAAACATTAAAATACCTCAAATGAAGTATGAATAATGACTTGCATATTTTAAAGAAAATATAGGCAAATGACATCTGGGTCTTTTAACTGATTACAAACTTAAAAGACAACGTCAGCCAATATAGACATTCAGCTCAGTTGCAAACCCTGGAACTTAATCTATATTGAAGCTAAATATTCTATAAGCATGCAGTGAAGTGCAAAAAATAGCAATTGAAAAATGACATGATTAAATGGCACGACATGCAATCATTTGCTCTCAATTATATCAATGTATCTTCTTCATTTCTAGGAGTCAGGCAGAAATATTGTTTTTTAAATGCCTCTATTAAATTGGTCACCAGTAATAAAATAGATGAGAGTCCTAATAAGCTCATTTACATAACATACATCATATACTACAAAACTATTCTCTCCAAACAGTTTTGCTCATAGATTTGTCTCCTGGTTGTCATGAGTCTTTGCCACATTAGCAGATTTTAAAAGCATAATCCTGTCTTCAGGACCATTTGTAGAAAAACGTTTATGAAACTTTTCTAGTTAACCCTTGGCAGGATCCTTATTGCTAATTATGGAAAAGGTATTGATATAATATCTTGGCTGTCACATTTTATTATGGTGATGGTAAAAGCAGAATCTAAGTCTGACATTTTGGAAATATCATCTAATTGCAAGTCAGAAACAGAGAATGACAGTTTTAAGTAGATCATAACTTCTTTCAAAATAGCAAACTGGTTTATTTAATGTAAAAGCTAGATTTTAAAAATAGCATTAAAGCTTCCTGAGTTGGTTCACCAAGCATATTTCTATTTGCTCTTGAACACGAGCTGGGTAGTGTGCCAAAATAGTTTTGATAGTGTACACGATATTATAAGTCTAGATTCAAACACTAAATTATTTCTTATAACCATTTAAAATAAAAATATTTTCAGTAAATCTTTCCATTTTTAAGAAAAATTATCTCCCCTCTGTTTGTTTACCTAGTCCACAGATAAGTGAGATCTAAAGTTACCGTAATCACTTTTACCTCCATGGCCTTATTGGCCTGACCTTTTAACCTAAAGATCTTAATTTTTCTTGCCATCTGGTATACTCACCAATCAAGTTGAATCATTAAGGGCAACCAAGATTATTAATTAATTAATACTGTAAATTCTTGAAGATTCTTGGATGAATAGAGGCATCAAGGGAAAAGAATCATTCTTTTACAAACATTCACAATTATGTTTTAATAGTTCGTATTTTTTTCTGTTGGAAAAAAAAAGTATACTAATTTTACTTGGAAAGGAGCATTTCTATTCCTCTTGGCTTTTGTTTAGCTGTGGGCCAAAATATAATAACCATTCTAAAAATGTAGACCCTCAGTGAGTTATCCCACGAATGCTGTTGTTATCTCTGTGTGGCATTCTTTAGTTTCTTTGTTACTTTTCCTAAACTAAGTTATGTACTTTTAAATATGTTTGTTTTTAACAGTCAAGCTCAGTGGCCATGTGTTTAGTTCATATTCACATGTAATTAATAATATGTTATATAGTTCTTTTCTAAATTAAAAAGTGTTAAAATTCCAGATATCTAAAACAATATAAAGATTAAGTTACTCTAAAGAAAACTGTAATAGCTTACAGATTGCTTGTATCATTACTAAAATGCTGGTACCTATTACAGAGTCTCCCTGGAATAAAGTATGCACTTTTAGCAATAATCTGGTAAAAACCTGTCCATTACTGTTAAAATGCTAAACTAGACTGCAATTATAGAAAGGTAACTTTTAGTAGTAAGGGGAAAAGGGTGCTGGATATAAATGCAACTTAGCCATTATACTACAAAATACTTTTTCTTAAAACCCCACATTCACACTTCTCCTAGGCAGATAAGCATTAATTGTCATTTATTTTTATATTGTTATATTTTGAATCTATTTACAACACCCACCGTGCTTTTTATCTTTTATTGATTCCATAGGAATTATTTCAAAGTAATTCTGGGGAATGGATGAAGGCGTTTTTCTTCTCTAGATTATTTGTTGATTCTAGCTACCTGAAATCATCTTTGCTTTTAATAAATCTTGGGTATTCACTGGCCAGGTCAAAGGATATCCAGGACAGTCTTGAAGAAAGGAAGGAAATAATTCAGTATGACAGGGTATGGTGCCATATACCCAGTCAGTAAAATCTATGAAAAAAGAATCATAATAAAAGGCCACGACAGGGTATGAAATAGCATTAAGAAAGAAAGCAAGGGAACACAGGAGCTAGGATGACAACCCAAGAGAAATTCTTAGGGATAATGTAAAACACACAGGCAACCTGACTCATGGGAGAGGACAGATTATTTATTATTAGTTTCATGACTTGCTCAACCCTGCTGCATGGTATTTTTCTTGCTCTCTCATCCATACATAGTTGGCTATTCTCCACCCCTCTCCTCTATCAAGCCCTGTTTTTCCAGACTTATCTTTGGCTAATATATTCTTTATTGTCTAAGAAGCCACTCCTAGAACTCATCACAAAGTTCAGAGTGTTACTTGAAGTATAAAAGCTAGGAAAATGTATTTTAGGAAAGTGTTCCTATTATTCCAGAATGCCACAGAAGGGAAATAAATGGATTCAAGAACTCTAGGAACATAACAAGAATACACGAAGAGAGTCAAGCATGGGGAATAACACCTCTAAAAAGAAGGAAAATGATACTAGAGAGAAAAAGTCAACATTAGAAAAGACATACTGTTTATTCACTTATGCCTCTCTGACTTGGAAGAAGCAAAGGTATAGATGGCTTCATAAACTTCATATTTCTGTTTTTATTTTCATAGCATCTACAATAAATAGTACATTTTCCTATGAGTTTGGTCCACTGGGAATTTGCTTCTTAGCTCTTTCCTTTGCATTTGTGGTGGAAGTTCAAGGCAACTTGACTCCTTTTCACCAGTTTTCAGTATTCACAGATGTGTGGTAATACCATACTCTCAGGGTCATTTAGAAGTTTAACCAATACACAACAGCAAAATACTCTTCAAATATTGCATTAGTTAGTAGAGAGATACTGACTAAATATTAGTCAACTAGTAAATTGTTATAATGATCTTTTAGCTTAAAGCAATATTCGGAACCCTGTGAAAAGGAAATATCAGAACTTCATTGATCAAACACCTTCATAGCTAAAACAAAGTGAAGATCCAGAATTTTTCAAGACCATTTTCTTGAACAAAGCTAATTTTCCTTTAGATGAATAAATTTTATTCTCTTCTGGGAAAAGGCACCACACCTCTCTCCTGCCTGCTGTCCCAAAGAAGATTGAGTACATGAGAAGGTAGTACTCTCATTTATGCCATCTAACCTTTTGGCAGCAAGACAGAACACAAGTCACTAATCATAAAGGTGTTTTAGTTGAACATCTGAGAAGCAATGTGGATTGAAAACAAACCACAACTTAGAGTTTTCTCCTACTTTGGTAATAACTAGTTGTGCAATCTCAGGTAAATCATGTAATGTCTATGTGCCCTCAATACTCTTTCTCTAAAATGCATTGATCCTTTAGGCTTTAACATCTTCTGGGATCGAAGATTATATAACCTTATTCTGAGACAGGAAAAACGTTCTATGGTGATCTAAGATGGACTTTTAAAATATAATTATAAAATACACCTTTGAATATCTCTCAAACAAGACATAAGTTGGTTCTCATCTTCTCTGATTACAGAATATTAATTTCAATATGCCTTTATTGCTGGCTTTAACTGTGGACAGCTGCTTTAACTGGGTAAGTGTGTTGTTGCAATAATTTGCATGAAACAACCTTGCTTGGTCTCAGATTCTGTTCATATCTTGGTCATGTTCTAACACCTTCAAAGTCTAACTCCAAATAACATTATAGTGAGAACCACATGTGTAAGAAAAGCAAACAAGATTGAAAATGTAACTTCCATTGATGCTTTGATAAAGTTTTGAAATTTGTTGCACCAGTATTTTATTAAGAGTTACAATGGCATGTGATACAGTTTGGATCGCTATCCCTGCCCAAATCTCATATTGAAGTGTAATCCCCAATGCTGGAGGTGGGGCCTGGTGGGAGGTATTTGGGTCATGGGGGAAGGTCCCTCACGATTTGGTGCTGTCTTCATGATACTGAATTACTGCAAGATATGGTCATTTAAAAGTGTTTGGCACCTCCCCATCCCCCTGGCTTGCTCTTACTTTTGCCTTGTGTTGTGCCTGCTCCCACTTCACCCTCCACTATGATTACAACTTCCTGAGGCCTCCCTAGACACTGAGCAGATGACAGCACCATGCTTCCTGTGAAGCCTGCAGAACTGTGAGCCAATCAAACCTCTTTTTTCCTTTTATAAGTTACCCAGTCTCAGGTATTTCTTAATAGCAATACAAGAATGGCTTAATACAGCATGACTGAACATACACTCATTGGCTCTCTTGCTGGTGGTCTTGGCTAATAGAAAAAGAGTAAATGGGTCTTGAAACATCCCTCCATTTCCTAAAAGTCATTTCTCCTGATCATGACTAAAGAAAAATAAAGAAGGATATTTTGAGAAAAGGCAGAGGATATGAGGGAAAAGAGGAACTGAGGTTACTGCTTAGTCTGTGCTTCTCAAAAGAATATTCAACATCAGATCTTTCAATCTATTATTACACTTATCCTTATGATATTAAATTCAAAAAAGAAAGAAAAATCTCCTTGGGAAAAAGAATGTGATATTCTAAATGTAGATGGTATAACTTGGGATTTAATCAACCATTTAAAGCATCAGTAAAATTAAAAGAGATAAGTTAGGCTATTTTTTTTTTTCCCAGATGGGAATAATGATTTATGTCTCCACCCTCTCTGAGAGGTTTTGGGAGGATTAATGAGCTAATGTCTGTAAAGCTCCTTAAGCTCCTTGTATGGAGGTGCAACATAAACACAAGGTGAAAAATGATAGCAAACTCTATGCTGAGTTGAGCTCCCAAAAGTAAAGCCCCTGGGAATGAGAAACTGTTGCAAGTTGAGATGGTAAATCTCTGAGTTCCAGTGCCAGAGAAGCCTTGGTTTGTTGTCATATGTGTTTTTAATTCTGTTTAAAGTAGTACTTAGTAGTATTAATAGGCATTTCTACATTTCCTATTAATCATAGTAGCCCCTGTGATCATCTTTTTTGTTTGTTTGTTTGTTTGAGACGGAGTTTTGCTCTCGTTGTCCATGCTGGAGTGCAATGGCACGATCTCGGCTCACAGCAACCTCCGCCTCCCAGGTTCAAGTGATTCTCCTGCCTCAGTCTCCCAAGCAGCTGGGATTACAGGCATGTGCCACCACGTCTGGCTAATTTTGTATTTTTAGTAGAGACGGGGTTTCTCCATATTGATCAGGCTGATCTCGAACTCCTGACCGCAGGTGATCCACTAGCCTTTCCCTTCCAAAGTGCTGGCATTACAGGCATCAGCCATCATGCCCGCCTCATTATTTTGTTTCTATGCATCAAATGAGATAGGCTTATTACCTATATTTTACGGAGTAAAAATTGGAATGTGAAAGTTACAAAGCCATCAATGATAACCCACAAGAAACCAGTGGTTCAACATTATTGGACTGTGGCCTGGATTGGTATTCTGATATAGGCTGCCATCTGGCTCTGATTGTGTGATCCTGGGTGAGTCATTTAATTTATCAGAGATTTAGTTTTCTTCTCTTAGGAATAAGGAGGCTAAGTTAGTTACATGAGGTCAGGTATCAATTGATGAGGATATTCTACCATCTTCTAAGCACTTCTTGAGTATCTAGTGACTCCAAGGCATTGTATATAATACTATAAAGGGCATGCAAAACAAATAAAACTTCAAGATAGTTTCTATTCTTACAGTTTACACTTTAGTCTGTTGACAAGATACAGACTCTTAAGTACACATACCTGAGTAATATTCAAATAAGCACACAAAACAACAGGAATTTCTTCAATCACTTATCTCCAGGCCTCCACACATGCATATATTGTTCCGTTTCCTCCTCTCCACTTCAGATCTCATTTTAGAGTCACTTATTCCAGGAATTTCCTCACTTCTCTTCATGTGCAAACACCCAAGCCTCCCCAGGAATGTCTTGCGCACTTCCATAGCAAACTATGTTAACCCCCATCCAACCACATGCCACATCCTACCCTACTTGCATGTTTCACTGTCTCTATCTCCCTTTAGCCTGTGTGTTTCTTGGAAGAGGACTATATATGGCTCACCACAGTATTCACAGTGCCCAGCACTTGACAAAGATGTTTGCTTAGGAGAAAGGTGTTGAATAAATTTAAAATATCTCTACCTATACTCCCCAAATCATCTCGAACTGCTTCTTATTTCTAATGACTAGAACCCCTCCATTCTTACATACATTCTATCACTTACAATGCCTTTCATTAAACATTCTCTTCCTTATTTAAAGGGGAGCCTGGGCTGATGCAAGTTAGCATTCCAGGGACAGATGGACTCTTCATGGGAGTGAGGCTTTCTCAGAAGGCCTCCTCCCTCTTCCCCATCCCTACCAACAAACCAGTTCAGAAATCCTATCATCTCTAACCTGGCCTCCTAGGAGGATGTCAGCAAGATGGCAAAATAGGACTTTCCAGTGCTCATTCCCTAAACAGAGACATCAGCTTGAACAACTATTCATATACAAATATACCTTCACAAGAGCTAAGGAAACTAGATGACAGATTACAGCACTTGGGGGTAGCACAGAAACAAGAAAAGATGTATTGAAAAGGGTAGAAAGGACACTTTTACATTACAGTTGTCTCTCCTTCCCCAAGCCTGGGCAGCACAACATGGAAAGACACCTACCACTTGAGGCAAGGAGAATTAATTGAGTACCTGACTTTATCTGGGACTCTAGCACCAGGCTAGCCCCTACAACCCCAGGCACTACTCTGGCCTCTGCAGCCCCAGACTACAGCTTGGCACTCATGGACCCAGCCTCTAAGCCTTCCCCACTGTCAGGCTGACACATGCACACCCCAGCTCTAGGTCAGCACATGCAACCTCAGACACCAGTCTGGCACCGTGATTCTAGGCAGCAGGCTGGTATCCATGGCCCTAGTCTCCAGGCCAGCCCCTGCAGCATCACACTGCAATGGACTCAGGGTCAAAACCCATCTTAAGAGACACTGGTACCAGGACAGCTCCTGTGGAACCAGGCTTGGAGGCCCACTCCAGCATCGGGCTGGCCTCTGTGGCCTTAGGCTCTAAGCCAGCTCCTGCAGAGATAGCCTCCAAGCCAGTATGCATAAACCCAGCCTCCAGGCCCTCCCCTGCAGAGCAAGGCTAGGTCAGCATCCACAGTCCCAGGTACCAGGTTAGAACCCATGGACTAGAGCCCATGATAGAGGTTCCAGACCAACCCTTTATGGACCCAGGCTCCAGCCCAGGCACTGTTGCCTTAGGCTCCAGTCTGCCCTAATATACTCCAGCACTGGGCTGACACCCACATACTCAGGCTCCAGGATTACCCCTGGAGACAACCCAGGGGTAATGGAGACAACCCAGGGGTAACTTTCACAAGAGACAACCCAGGCTCCAGGCTGACCCTAGTACAGTTCCAGAAGCCAGGTCCACCTCCATGACTCAGACTCCAGGCCTGTCCCCAAAGACCCAAGCACTGGCCTATCCCAGTGTTAGGCCAGCCCCCACAGACATAGGCTCAAGGCCCACAGAGTACCAGGTTGACACTAGAGAACCCAGGCTGCACCCAGCCCCCACAGACACAAGCTTCAGGCCTGTCCTGGTATTTTCTAGCTCCAGGCTCATCCCAGTGGACCTAGCTCCAGGCATGATCCTATAATCCTATACACCCAGGCTCAATGCCAGTCCCTATGAATCCAGGTACCAAGCCCACCCACCTGCTGACCCAGGTAGCAGGCCCGCCTGGCCATGGACCCCACCAGATGTCACACTCAGAATCTCTAGACCAGTTGATTGGTGAAGAATTTTCCCTGATGAAGTGAGTCTGTAAAGACTAGAATAGATGACTATTTCCTGAAATGCACAGGCACAAATGCCTAGCCACAAGGATCACAAATAATCAGAGAAATATGACAGCACTAAAGAAACAAAGCATGAGTTAGCGGCCCTAAGTGTCTTCCTGGCAAACAATAAAAATAATTGTCTTGGCTGGACTTATGCCTGTAATCCCAGCACTTTGGGAGGATCACTTGAGCCCAGGAGTTTGAAACCAACTGGGCAACATAGTGAAACTTTATCTCTACAAAAAATTCAAGAAGTTCCTGGGTGTGATGGTATTCACCTGTAGTTCCAGTTACTCAGGAGGCTAAGGTGGAGGGAACCCTTGAGCCCAAGAGGTTGAGGCTACAGTGACCCAAGATCATGCTGCTACACTACAGCCTGGGAGAGACAGTGAGATCCTGTCTCAAAAATTAATAATGTTAATAATAATTGTCTTAGAGAAGCTCCGTGGGCTACAAGAGAACACGGACAACTAAACAAAATCTGGTAAGCAATACACAAACAAAACTATAGTTCAACAAAGAGAAACAAAAATGAACCAAAGAGAAATTCTGGAGCTAAATAACACAATGACTGAATCAAAAAATTCCATAAAAAGCTTCAACAGCAGACTCAAGAAGAAGAAGAAAAAAAGAGAGATTGAAAACATTGTTTGAGATTATCTAGTAAGTGGAACAAAAAGAAAAAATAATGAAAATGAGTGAAGAAAGTCAACAGTACTTACTGAGCCCCACCAAGTGAACCAGTGTATGCATATGAGAATCTCAGAATAAGCAAAGCAAGAGAAGGGAACAGAAAGCTTTTTTAAAGAAACAATGCGAGAAAATTTCCAAAATCTGAAGAGGGACATGAACATTCAGATCCAAGAATCTCGAAGAACCCCAAATCAATTAAAATATATCTTCACCAGGACAAATTATAATCAAATTCTCAAAAGTCAAAGACAAAGAGAGAATATTGAAAGCAGCATGAGAAAAACAACTCATCATATACAAGGGTAGCTTTAATACTATCAGCAGATTTTTCAGCAGAAACTTTGCAGGGCAGGAAAGAGTAGGAACATATATTCAAAGTGCTAAAGGAAAAGAAAGTATTTGGCATATGATGTCCTTCAGAAATAATGGAGAGATAAGGATTTTCCTAGAGAAACAAAAGTTGTGGAAGTTCATCACCACTAAACCTGCCTTACAAGAAATGCTAAAGGAAGTTCACGTTGAAACAAAAGGATGCTAAAATCATGAAAACACATGAAAGTATAAAACTTAGTGCAAAGGTAAAGATGTAGTCGAATTCAGAATATTCCAATAAAGTGGTGGTGCCTAAGTCCCTTGTAAGCCTATTAAAAGGTAAAAGAGAAAAGTAATAAAAATAATTATAGCTAAAATAGTTTGGTAATGAACACATTTTATATTACATATGTAAGATATGTGAATTGCGAGATCAATAAAATGTAGGGGGAGAAGAAGTTAAACTGTAGTTTTGTATGTGGTCACAGTTAAGTTGTTAATGTCAGTTGCATACTCCATGCAAATGGTAACATTTATCAGACAAAAACTTTCACAAGAGACAAAAATGGTCATTTTATAATGATAAAGGGGTAAATTTATCTAAAGGATATAACAATTATAAATACATATGCACCCAACACCAGAACACCTTTATATCTAAAGCAAATGTTAACAGAAATGAAGGGAGAAATAGCAATACAATTATAGTAGGGGACTTCAATATCCTGATTTTGATAATGGACAGATCAAAATTCCAATGACTTTTTTATAGAAATAGAAAAAATAATTCTAAAATGTATGTAGAACCACAAAAGACCCTATATAGCCAAAATAATATTAAGCAAAAAGAAAAAAGCTGGAGAGATCACACTCCCTGATATCAAAATAAACCAGAGAGCTATAGTAATCAAAACAGCATGGTACTGACATTAAAAACACACACACATGTAGTCCAACTAAACAGAAGAGAGACCTCCAAAATAAATCCACATATTCGTGATCAACTTATTTGCAACAAAGGTAGCAAGAACACACCATGGGAAAATAACAGTCTCTTCAAAAAAATTGTTGGGAAAATTGAATATCCACATGTGGAAGAATGCAACCGGACCTTTATCTCACACCATATACAATAATCAACTCAAAATGGATTAAAGACTTAAAAGTAAAACATAAAACCAAAATTACTAGAAACGTTTCCCTTAGAAAACATAGGGGAAAACTTTCTTGACATTGATCTGAAAGAGTTTTGGGATATGACCTCAAAAACACAAGAAACAAAAACAGATTGATAGAATTACATCAAACTAAAAAGCTCTGCACAGAAAAGAAACAATCAACAGAGTGAAAAGACAACCTACAGAATGGAAGAAAATATTTACAAGCCATACATCTGATAATATCCCAATAGACAAGGAACTTAACCAAACAGCAAGAAAACAAATATCCCAAATAGGCAAAGTCCCTGAACAGATATTTCTCAAAAGACGACAGGCTTATAAAAAAAATGCTCAACATCAGTAATCATCAGAGAAATACAAATTAAAGCCACAAGGAGCTATCACCTCACACCTGTTAGAATGGTTACTGTCAAAAAGACGAAAGATAGCAAGTGTTAGCAAGAATGTGGAGAAAAGGGAACCCTTTTGTTGCCACTGTTGTTGGGAACGTAAATTAATATAACTATTATGGAAAACAATATGAAGTTTCCTAAAAAAAAAATTAAAAGGAGAACTACCACATGATCCAGCAATACTACTTCTGGCTATATATCCTAAGGAAGTAAAATCAGTATGTCAAAAAGATGTCTGCACTCCCATTTTCATTGCATTATTCATAATAATCAAGACATGGAGAAAACCAAACTGATGTATGGCTATAGAAAATGTGGGATAAACACATTTATACACATACACACACTTACACACACATACACAATGAAATGCTGTTCTTTCTTTTTCTTTTTTTTTTTTTTTTTTTTTTGAGACGGAGTCTCGCTCTGTGGCCCAGGCTAGAGTGCAGTGGCCGGATCTCAGCTCACTGTAAGCTCCGCCTCCCGGGTTTACGCCATTCTCCTGCCTCAGCCTCCCGAGTAGCTGGGACTATAGGCGCCCGCCACCTCGCCCAGCTAGTTTTTTTTTTTTTTTTTTTTGTATTTTTTAGTAGAGACGGAGTTTCACCCTGTTAGCCAGGATGGTCTCGATCCCCTGACCGCGTGATCCGCCCATCTCCGCCTCCCAAAGTGCTAGGATTACAGGCTTGAGCCACCGCGCCCGGCCTGAAATGCTGTTCTTTCTTAAAAAAGAAAGAAATCCTGTCGCTTGTAACAACATAGATGAACCTGGAAGACACTATATTAAGTGAAATAAGCCAGGCACAGAAGGACAAATACTGCATGATCTCATTTATATGTAAAATTTCAATAAATTGAACGCAGAGAAGAGATTAAAATGCCAGTTAGCAGAGACTGGGGTAGGGGATGGGGGGTGGAAGGGGTGAAGACATTTTAGTCAAAGGGTCACAAAGTTTCAGTCAGAAAGCAAGAAAAATGACAAGTATCTGAGGTGTTGGATATGCCAATTAGCTTGATTGAATCATGTCACAACATATACATATATCAAAACATCACAATGTACGCTGTAAATATGTTCAATTCTTATTTGCCTGTTATACCTTAATAAAGCTGGGAGGCGGGGGCTGGAAATCCAATCTCTTCCCTCTCACTGTAATTGTCCCATATCAATCCCTCAGGTCATATCACCCAAGTTACAGAATAGCAACCTCCTAATAGGACTTTCTCCTTCCAGGCTGGTTGAAACATGCTCTGCAAGACCACCCTCCTGCTCTGGAACACTGAGGACATCCCTGGTAAATTAGCAAAGAGTAGGATACTTGCTCTGCTTGCAGCTCCACTTGACGTTAGACAGTTTACCCTATGCTTCAATATCAATAAACAATTTGCTATTTCATACATATGGTCTTTCTCATCCCTGAATTTTAATAAAATCGAAGAAAATCTAAAATTTCCCTTTGGTTTTTGTCTTAGACTGAAACATCTGTACAGGGAGCCATTTATATAATATTTCAAAGAGGATCTATTTCAACAGCCAGTGTTAGAAAACAAAAACTCCTCAAAAATGGACAGAAAAATCAACACACACATCAACAGACACTGTAGTTCAAATGAGGGCCCAATTTGAAGACTCAGAACAATACTGAAATCATAAATACCGAAAAAGAGAAAACAATTCATGTCTTGAAAATAGGCACAAGGATATTGCATTCATGGCACTGAGGTAAGTAGGCACTTTTGATGACAGAACAATTTAAGATCAGTATAGATTGTATAAAAATGAAAAGAACTTCTATTGAATTAAAAATTGCAATGAAAACAATTAATTACAAAATTAGGTACTGCAGAAACAGAAAACAAGCTTGAGAATTCTACCAGAAATCCCTAGATGAAGAAATAAAAATAAAAATAGATTTTTTTAAGTGAAGGCAAGATCTAGGAGATTCAATATGCACAGAACAGGCCTTTCAAAAAGACAGAACTAAACATATGGAGAAATTATGATAATCAAATAGCGGGTAAAACTTTCCTGATCTACAGCGGGATTTTCAAAATCAATTAGGACTCACCATGTTCCCAGCAAAAAAAAAAAAAAAAAGTGAAAAGAGACAGATACCTAGTCCTAGTCCTATATAAATGAAATTAAAACAAAAGCTACAACTCACACATAAAAGATAAGCATATCTTCTCTTTTATGACTGCAAATTTCAAAAGAATCAGAAATTTTGATGGCAAAAGATTGCATAGCCCTTAGAAAAATTTTATATTCAGCCAAGCTATTGTTTATATGTGAGGTAAAAGTAAAATACATTTTGTGACACACAGGGTTTGGAAAAAATACTAGAAATGGGCTTTTCCTGTGAAAATTATTAGAAGATGATCCAATAGCGAGTACTAAAAATACATTTTTAATGGAAAGTTGTTATATGAAAAAAATTGAAGTTCAGCAATGAAAATAGTATAAAGAATTAATTCTGAATTACTCTCATTTTTATTTATTAAAAAAATTATCTAGCAACCCAGTCCCACTGTCTTAACCAGGCTAGAGTGCGGTATAAAGAATTAGCAGGTCGGGCGTGGTGGCTCACGCCTGTAATCCCAGCACTTTGGGAGACCGAGGCAGGTGGATCACAAGGTCAGGAGATCGAGACCATCCTGGCTAACACGGTGAAGCCCTGTCTCTACTAAAAGTACAAAAACATTAGCCGGGTGCAGTGGCTGGCACCTGTAGTCCCAGCTACTCGGGAGGCTGAGGCAGGAGAATGACGTGAACCCAGGAGGTGGAGCTTGCAGTGAGCTGAGATCGGGCCACTGTACCTCCAGCCTGGGCGACAGAGCAAGACTCTGTCTCGAAAACAACAACAACAAAAAAGAATTAACAAAAATTAATTTAGTGACCCAGTCCTGCTCTCTTGTCCAGGCTAGAGTGCACAATTGAAGCTCACTGTACCCTTGAACTCCTGGGGTGAAGCAATCTTCTCACCTCAGCCTCCTAAGCATCTAGGACTACAGGCACCCACCACCACACTCAGGTAATTGAACACAATTTTTTTTGTGTGTAGAGATGGGATCTTACTATGTTGCCCAGGCTGGTCTCAAACTCCTGACATCAAGTGATCCTCCTGTTTTGGTCTCCGAAAGTGCTACGATTACAAGAATGGGCCTCTAAGCTAGGCCTGAATTACTTTTAATATAATGCAAATGTCAAAAGAAATACTTGAAGGTATGAAAAAAGGACATAATTATATTAGTAAAATAATAATAATATCTAAAAATTAAATCTAAGATTATATACTATCAACAAAAATAGGGAAATAGGGTGGAAGACACAGAAAGAAAAACAAGCTCATTTTTAAAATTTAAAAGTGGCATCGGAATCAATCTTGATACTGTAAATAAAGAAAATACGTAATTAAAAAAATCCTTCCAATTCACTGCAGTAGAAATAAAGAAAACAGCATTCCATGTAGCAAAATATTTAAACTGCCCATAATATAAACTTCATGGTATTGCTAAAACCCAGCCCAGTGCCTACATGAAAGAATATGATAAGATGAAAAAGGATCAGTAATCTTAATCAAGGAAATAAATATGAATGGGCTTAATATTCTTATTAGAAGATAGAGACTGTCAGATTTGGTTAGAATGCAATTTGTAAGAAACTTGCCTAAAAGAATATAATGTGGAAAATTGATAACAAAAGGACAGGCAAGGATATACTAAGCCTCTACATATATTGTGAAGGACTTCAAGTTACCTAAGAGATGAGAAAGGAAGACACTAGGCCTATGATGGTAGGGTTTCTGGTTAGTCCTTCCAGATTCAAATCCTCCATCTCTTCTACTTGGTCATGAATTTTAACTGATAATTTTCTGCCTTACATCTTATAGATCTGTACATTTGCTTGCCATTACTGCACTAGCAGTTTATTAGTGTATTTCTTTTCACTTTAAAAATGACTCGATCAAACAAGTCTCTGTTAACTTAGAAGCCAGTAAAAACATATTCATTTTATAAGTACGGCTATCCAGACTGAAATTCATAACTGGGAAGACTTTTTACTTTCCTCTTTTAGGCCAGTGTCTGTACTGAACATTATAATGCTAGAAAGGAAATGGGTACAAAGAGAAAGATTGCTACTGTGGTGCTAAAGGCAATAACATTGCAATTTTTGTTCAAAAGATGCTTCTTGCCTTTTGCAGTATCATTTTCAATGACGGAAATATAAATCCTGGTATACAGAATTGGCCATTGGCTGATCTACCTAAAATTTTGTGCCAAGCTGAAAGTTGTTGTTTAAAGAAATTGAATGACATCTATAAGTGAAAAATTTACCAATGGAAAAAGATAGCTCTTACAGAATCACAAGAATGCTAGAGTTGAAGGGAAGCTTTTCAATAAAAAAAACCTAAATTTATAAATAATCTCAGGCAAAGAAAAATTACTTACCTGAGATCACACAGCTGAAAGTCCTAGGTCATAGTGTTGCCAACTAACAGAAACTAGTGATGATACTCAATAAATACTATTAATTGGTCAATTATAAAAGAATCATGTTGTAGTAAAAGTTACAGAAGATGACTGGCAATTCAATATGGACATTAAAATATAAATTTTGTTTCTCTCCTTAAGTGAAGGTCTAATTGTGTGTGTATATGTGTGTGTGTGTGCACTCATGTGTACACATATAATGCAATAATTTTGGAGAAACAAGAGGTAAAAGGAGGGTTTACAAAAGAAGGTCATGGAGACAGAAGTTGGAATAGAAAATGGACTGTAAGTAACTGGTTTGCTGCCTTGCTCAAAAGAGGAAAAGTAGCCCAAATGTGGAGACCCATCCTTAATAATCTGGGACTTGGTTTTTACCACCCCAAAAGAGCTCTTCCTTCCCAGGTCAAAGGACAAACTTGGGAGGTATACTGACTATCTCCTTTTTTCCTAGTCTTGGGAGGGAAAAAACTTCTCTTATGGTTTTACCTAGATAGTAAGTAGGTCAATGATCTAATTAATAGATAATTCAGTTCCTAGAGATCATACAACTCACCAGAATAGGTGAAACCCCAAGGAATTTGCTTCATCTATTTACTATAACCCTGCTTTATTAAATATAAATGCTTTTTTGAAAGTACAGTTTCATGCTTTAGAATTCTAATGCTGACTGCTAAAATATATTGAGCTCTTAGTAGGCAGACCCTATTTTAAGCAGTCTTCATGTATATATTATCTCATTTAACACTTGCAACCACTTCTTAAGGTAAGTAATACCATTATCTCTATTTGTAAGATAAGAAACCGGGAGCTTTCAGGAAGATCATCCATCAGAAAGAGGTAGAGCCAGGACAAACACAAGCAACTTGAATCCACACTTAAGCTGCTCAACTATGATAGATCAGATTCACTGTTCCCATCCTATACTTACTTGAACGGAGAGCATTGAGATACCTTTGCAATTATGTTCTTCCAGTTTTTTCCTTATTTGAATTTACTAACAAAGAAAGTTACATTTAAGTAATTTAAGAGATCAGTTAAGAGTAGAAACATTCATTCTCTGGTTTCAGAGGCTAAATGCTGTTCTGTCTGACTTTCAAGACAGTAAGTAAAGATGGGTGAGATCTCTCTTTCCTCTTTCTAGATTAGCATGACATTCTTGATTTCCATGAATCTGGTCTGATAGCAGCAGTACAAACACCACATATAAAATGAGTGCATAGCTGTATCTCTGCCTTCTCAAACTAAGGGCAGAACTCTCTACTTCATAGGAATCATTCAGCATCTTCTTCTAGTAAAATATGCAGTCAGAAAGAATTGGGCTGCTATTCCATTTTCTTTTACTTTCGAAAACTGTACTGGGACTACCTGTAAAACTTTTCTGTGGGTCTTTCCACCACCCTCAGACAGTAGTGTGAATAACATTTATTTATAATAAATCTATCTTTGAATTTCAACCTTAACCCAGCCAATTTTTCTTACAAGGCAGTTCTGAACTGTATCCAATTATTTAAAATTATTTCCAAAGAAGTGTTAGGTGATGGGTTTTTTAATATGTGGTACGAAAAAAAATCTAATAAAAGACTGTTGATGAATATACCTGGCTTTCTTTTGATGGATATACATGGTTAATATGTTTTTTTAAAAATGTATCTCTGATACGTAGAAAGGATTAAGTCCTGTTTGATGTCTGTTGAATTTGAAAGTGTTTTGTATGCTTTTGTTACGGTTAGACTGAGTTACTGTAATTCTTTGTTTGCATCTTTGCCAACAGCATCATTACAAAGTTTGTAATGGCTCCAAGATAGAGCAGCAGGGATGATCCAGGCACCTGTAGGAATCATGGCTACTTTTCTTACACATAAAAACTGCTAAAACATTCTATCCTGTCTATCAACCTCATCTCCTTTAAATGTGGGTTTGGGGTCAGAGGAAATGAGAACTTACGGTACCATTTGAAATTGGTTATAGTGGACACGCGAAATTCCCCTAAAAGACTGGATGAAATTGGTCTTATTTTTATTTCTGAAAATTATGCACTGAGGTTTCAGGAAACATTTCTTAAAGCATATGAACTGCTTAGCTCTTTTCTTCCTTTATTCTGTAAAAGTACATTAGTGATATTCCTTTTCAGAGTAATTACTTGGCAATGGTGCACATTTTATTATTAATTTGAAATCCTTTTAAAGGCCCTATTCTATAAATTTTAATTTCCAAGATTTAAAACATTGACTCCCTGACTTCCTCCAGCTGGCTGTCAAGTATTCAGAATGGAATAAGGAACAAAAGAGTAAACTATGTGCTTTTCTCTTTCAAGTAACAGACCTTTGACCTAGGGACTTTTGAGTCTACATAGGGGCAGATTCTGAAACAGTTTCTAGGTGTGACTATTGGCTTTATCACTTACTAACTTTATGACCTTGAGTAAGTTACTTCAATTTTCCCCACCTCAGTTTTCTCATCCATGATAGTGATAGTGGATGGGGCAGAGCAAGATACCAGAATAGAAGGCTCCCTAATCGTTCCCCTTGCAACCCTCGACAAGTACACCAATTTAATGATGATCCACTCTGAATGTCTTGCATCTTAGATACTAGCTCAACCACAGCAGGATAGGGCAGCAGTCAACATTTTAAGGCCCCCGTTCCAGGCCCTAGCTCCCAGATGACATCTCTAGACATAACCCTAGGCCAGAAGGAAACCCACTACCTTGAAAGGAAGGTCCCAGTCCTGGCAGCATCAATCACCTGCTAACTGAAGACCCTTTGAGCCCTGAAAAACCAGCAGTAATACCCAGGTACTATGTAGAGGGCCTTGGATGAGTCTCTGAGACTTGCTGGCTTTAGGTGAGACTTAGCAGATTTCCCGGTGTGGTGGCTAAAGGGTAAAACTCCTTCTGCTTGAGGAAAGCAGAGGCAAAAGTAAAGAGGACTTAGTCTCACATCTTAGATACCAGTTTGGCCTTTGTAGGTGTAGAGTGCCAAGTGGGCTGTTGGGGTTCCCAATTCCAGGACTTGACTCTTAGATGGCATTTCTGGACTTGCTCTGGGCTAGAGGGGAGCCCACTTCCCTGAAAGGTGAGTCCCAGGCCAGGCAGCATTCACCATAAGCTGACACAAGAGCCCTTGAATCTTAAGGGAACACCAGTGGCAGTCTGGCAGTACTCTCCATGGTCTGTGGTGGTGGCTATAGGGTGAGGCTCCCCTGGTTTTGGAAAGGAGATGGAAGAGTGGGAAGAACTGCATCTTGTGATTTGAGTGCCAGTGCAGCCACAGTAAAACAGAACACCTGGTAGACTTCTAAGGTTTTCGACTCTAGTCCCTGACTCCTGGAGGGCACCTCTTGGACCCAGCTGGGGCCTGGGAGAACTTGCCTCCCTGAAGGGAAGAACACAGGTAGAGCTGGCTTTGCCACCTGCTGACTGTAGAGCCCCAGGGCCTTAATCAAATACAGGCAGTAGCCAGGGAGTGCTTGCAGCAGGCCTTGGGTGGGACCCAGTGCTGTGCTGGCTTCAGGTCTGAACCAGCACAGTCCTAGTGGTAGTGGCCACAGGGATGCCTGTGTCACTCCACCCCCAGCTTTAGGTGGCTCATAACAGAGAGAGAAAGAGAGAGAGAGAGAGAGAGAGAATGAATGAACATTTGTTTGGCAGAAAGGGAAAAGAACAAGAGTCTCTGCCTGGTAATCCAGAGAATTCTCCTAGATGTTGTCCAAGACCATCAAGCCAGTACCTCTTTGAGTCTGCAAGAACTACAGCATTACTAGGTTTAGGGTGCTCCGTAAAGCAAATACAGCAGAGATCACAACACCCTAGTCCTTTCAAACATCTAGAAAGCCTTCCCAAGAAGAACAGGTACAAACAAGCCAGACAGTAAAGATTACAATAAATACCTAACTCTTCAATGCCCAGATACCGAAGAACATCTACTAGAATCAACACCATCCAGGAAAACATGACCTCACCAAAGGAACTAAATAAGGCACAAGGGACTAGTCCAGGAGAAACAGAGATATGTGACCTTTCAGACAAATAACTCGAAATAGTTGTGTTGCAAAAACTCAAAGAATTCAAGATAACACAGAGAAGGAATTCAGAATTCTACCAGATAAAGATTAAAATAATTAAAAAGAATCAAGCAGAAATTCTGGAGCTGAAAACATGCAATTGGCATACTGAAGAATGCATCAGTCTTTTAATAGCAGAATTTATCTTGGGAGGCCGAGGTGGGTGGATCACGAGGTCAGGAGATTGAGACCATCCAGGCTAACAGGGTGAAACCCCGTCTCTACTAAAAATACAAAAAACTAGCTGGGTGTGGTTGCAGGCGCCTGTAGTCCCAGCTACTTGGGAGGCTAAGGCAGGTGAATAGCGTGAACCCGGGAGGCGGCGCTTGCAGTGAGCTGAGATCCGGCCACTGCACTCCAGCCTGGGCTACAAAGTGAGACTCTGTCTCAAAAAAAAAAAAAAAAAAAAAATAGCAGAATTACATGTAGTCAGAGGAGACAACAGAAAAAAGAATAAAAACAATGAAGTAGGCCTACAAGATCCAGAAAATTGCTTCAAAAGGGCCAATCTAAGACTTATTGGCCTTAAAGAGGAGGTAGAGAGATAGGAATAGAAAGTTCATTCAAAGGGATAATAAAAACAGAGAACTTCCCAAACCCAATGAAAGATATCAGTAAGTACAAGAATATTACACCAAGGATCGGGCGTGGTGGCTCATGCCTGTAATCCCAACACTTTGGGAGGCCAAGGTGGGCGGATCACGAGGTCAGGAGATCGAGACCATCCTGGCTAGCACCAGGATGAAACCCTGTCTCTACTAAAGATACAAAGAATTGGCTGGGCATGGTGGTGGATGCCTGTAGTCCCAGCTACTCATGAGGCTGAGGCAGGAGAATGGCATGAAGCCGGGAGGCAGAATTTGCAGTGAGCCGAGATTGTGCCACTGCACTCCAGCCTGAGCAACAAAGCAAGACTCCATCACAAAAAAAAAAAAAAAAAAGAAAGCAGAATATAACACCAAGCAGATTTAACACAAAGAAGGCTACCTCAAGGCATTTAATGAACTCCCAAAGGTCAAGGATAAAGAAAGGATCCTAAAAGTGGCAAGAGAAAAGAAGCAAATAACATACAATGGAGCTCCAATACGGCAGGCAGCAGACTTTTCGGTGGAAACCTTACAGGCCAGGAGAAAGTGACATGACATATGTATAGTGCTGAAGGAAAAAAACTTTTTACCCTATAATAGTATATCTGGCAAAAATATCTTTCAAACATGAGGTAGAAATAGAGACTTTCCCAAACAAACAAAAGCTGAGGGATTTCATCAACACCAGACCTGTCCTACAAGAAATCCTAAGGGGAATACTTCAATTAGAAAGAAAAGGACATTAGTGAGCAACAGGTAATCACCTGAAGATATAAAACTCACTGGTTACTCAGTAATTACACAGAAAAACAGAATATTTTAACAATGCAACTGCAGTGTGTAAACTACTCTTATCCTAATAGAAAGACTAAATGATGAACCAATAAAAAATAATAACTACAACAACTTTTCAAGACACAGACAGTACAATAAAACATAAGTAGAAACAACAAAAAACTAAAAAGCAGGGGGATGAAGTTCAGGTGTAGAGTTTTTATTAGTTTTCTTTTTGCTTGTTTGTTGGTTTATGCAAACAGTATTGTTGTTATCAGCTTAAAATAATGGGTTCCAACACAGTATTTCCAAGCCTCATGGTAACCTCAAACCAAAAAACATACAAATGGACACACAAACAATGAAAAGCAAGAAACTAAATCATATCACCAGAGAAAACCACCTTCACTAAAGGAAGACAGGAAGGAAAGAAAGAGAAAGAGAAGACTGCAAAACAATGAGGAAACAAATAAGAAAATGGCAGGAGTAAGTCCCAACTTATCAATCATAATGCTGAATGTAATGGACTAAATGCTCCAATAAAAAGACACAGAGTGGCTGAAGGGATGAAAAATAAAACCCACTGATCTGTTGCCTACAAGAAATACACTTCAACTGTAAAGGTTCACATAGACTGAAAGTATAGGGATAGAAAAAGATATTCCATGCCAATGGAAACCAAAAAAGAGGAGGAGTAGCTATATGTATATCAGACAAAACAGATTTCAATGCAAAAACTATAAGAGACCAAGAAGGTCACTATATAATGATAAAGGGGTCAATTCAGCAAGATGATACAATTTAAAAGATGTATGTACTCAATACTAGAGTACCAAGATCAATAAAGCAAATATTATTAGAGCTAAAGAGAGACATAGGGCCCGATACAGTAATAGCTGGAGACTTCAACACACCCACGTTCAGCATCAGACAGATCTTCTAGACATAAAATCAAGAAAAAAAATCAGATTTAGCCTGCACTACAGACCACATGGATCTAATAAATATTTTCAGAACATTTCATACAAAAGCTGCAAAATAAATATTCTTTTCCTCAACACATGGATCATTTGCAAGGATAGACCGTATGTTAGATCACAAAACGAGTCTTAAAACATTCCAAAAAAAGGAAATAATATCAAGCATCTTCTCTGACCATAATGGAATAAAACTAGAAATCAATAACGAGAAGAATTTTGGAAACTATACAAACACAAGGAAATTAAACATTATGCTCCTGAATGACCAATGGGTCAATAAAGAAATTAAGAAGGAAATTGAAAAGTTTCTTGAAACAAATGATAATGGAAATACAACATACCAAAACCTATGGGATACAGTAAAAGCAGTACTAACAGGGAATTTTGTAGTTATAAGTGCCTACATCAAAAAAGAGGAAAAACTTCAAACAAACACTATAATAAAGCATCTTAAAGAACTAGAAAAGCATGAGCAAACCAAACCCAAAATTAGAAGGAAAGAAATAACGAAAATCAGAGCGGAAACAAAATAAATTGAAATGAAGAAAAAAATACAAAAGATTAAGGAAATCAAAAGTCATTTTTTTAAGTTTAACAAAATTGAAAAACCTTTAGGCAGACTAACAGAAAAAGAGAGAAGATCCAAATAAATAAAATCAGAAATGAAAAAGGAAACATTACAAGTGATACTTCAGAAATTCAGGGGATCATTAGTGGCTACTATGAGCAACTATATGCCAATAAATTGGAGAACCTGGAAGAAATGAACAAATTCCTAGATACATACAACCTACCAAGATTGAACCAGGAAGAAATCCAAAACCTGGAGACCAATAACAAGTAATGAGATTGAAGCCATAATAAAAAGTTCCCCAGTAAAGAAAAGCCAGGGACCTGATGGCTTCACCACCGAATGCGACCAGACATTTAAAGAAGAACTAATACCAATCATACTCAAATTATTCCAAAAAAAGAGGAGGGCATACTTCCAAACTCATTCTATGAGACCAATATTACCCGGATACCAAAACCAGAGACACATTTAAAAAAAGAAAAAAAAAAAAAAAAAACCTGCAGGCTAATATCTCTGATGAATATTGATGCAAAAACCCTCAACAAAATACTAGCAAACCAAATTCAATAATACATTAGAAAGATCATTCATCACGACCAAGGGGAATTTATCTGAAGGATGCAAGAATGGTTCAACATATGCAAATCAATCCATGTGATCCATCATACTGACAGAATGAAAGATAAAAACCATGTGATCCTTTAAATTGATGCTGAAAAAGCACTGGATAGAATTCAACATCCTTACATGGTAAAAACCTTAAAAAAAAAACAATGGGGATAGACGGAACATATCTCAACATAATCAAAGCTATATACGACAGAGCCACAGATAGTATCACACTGAATGGGAGAAAACTGAAAACCTTTCCTCTAAGATTTGCAACATGACAAGAATATCCACTTTCACTGTCACCAACATAGTTCTGGAAGTCCTAGCTAAAGCAATCAGACAAGAGAAAGAAATAAAGGAATCCAAATTAGAAAAAAAGAGGCCAAATTATCTGCATTTGCAGATAATATCTTACATTTGAAAAAACCTAGACTCCTAAAAAATCTATTCGAATTAATAAATTCAGTAAAGTTGCAGGATACAAAATCAACATACCAAAATCAGTAGCATTTCTATATGTCAACAGTGAACAATCTGAAAAAGAGATTAATAAAAGTGATACCATTTATAATAGCCTCAAATAAAATTAAATACCAGGAATCAACCAAAGAACTGAAAAATCTGTATAATTAAAATAACAAAACACTGATGAAAGAAATTGAAGAAAACACACACACACACAAAGAAAAAAAAGAAAAAAGAAAAAAAGGAAAGATACTCCATTTTCATGGATTGGAAGAATCAATATTGTTAAAACATCCATACTATCCAAAGCAATCTACAAATTCAGTACAATCTCTATCAAAATACCAATGACATTCTTCACAGAAATTGAAAAAGCAATTCTAAAATGTATATGGAACCACAAAAGTCCCAGAATAGGTAAAGTTATCCTGAGCAAAAAGAATAAAACTGTATACCTGACTTCAAATTACACTACAGAGTTAGTAGTTAACCAAATAGCATGGTACCAGCCTACAAATAGACACATAGGTGAATGGAACAGAATAGAGAACCCAAAAACGAACGCACACACCTGTGGTGAACTAATTTTCAACAAAATTGCCAAGAACATACACTGTGGAAGAGACAGTCTCTTCAATAAACGGTGCTGGGAAAACTGGATCTCTATATACAGAAGATGAAACTAGATCCCTACCTCTTACCATATACAAAAATCAAATAAAAATGGATTAAAGACTTAAATCTAAGACCTCAAACTATGAAACTAATACAAGAAAACATTGGGGGAAGTCTCTAGGGCATTGATCTGGGCAAACATTTCTTGAGTAATACCTCATAAGCACAAGCAACCTCAGCAAAAATGGACAAATGAGATCACATCAAGATAAAAAGCTACTGCACAGCAAAGGAAATAATCAACAAGATGACGACACAACCCACAGAATGGGAGAAAATATTTGCAAACTACCCATCTGACAAGGGATTAATAACTAGAATATACAAGGAGCTCAAACAACTCTATAGGGAAAAAAATCTAATAATATGATCAAAAAATGGGCAAAAGGTTTGAATAGCCATTTCTCAAAAGAAGACACAGAAATGGCAAACAGGCACATGAAAAGGGACTCAACACGACTGAGCATCAGAGAAATTAAAATTAAATCTACAATGAGATACCATCTTACTCCAGTTAAAATGGCTTTTATCCAAAAGACAGGCAATAACAAATGCTGGCGAAGATGTGGAGAAAAGGGAACTTTTGTTCACTGTTGGTGGGAATGTAAATTAGGACAACCACTATGGGGAATAGTTTGGAGGTTCCCCAAAAAACTGAAAATGGAGCTACCATATGATCCAACAATCCCACTGCTAGGTATATATATCTAAAAGAAAGGAAATCAGTATATTGAAGAAATTTCTGCACTCTCATATTTGTTGCAGCACTATTCACAATAGCCAAGATTTGGAAGCCCAACCTAAGTACCCACCAACAGATGAATGGATAAAGAAAATGTGGTGCATATACATAATGGAATACTATTCAGCTATAAAAAAGAACGAGATCATATCATTTACAACAACATAGATCGAACCAGAGATCATTTTGTTAAGTGAAATAAGCCAGGAACAGAAAGACAAACATTGCATGTTCTCACTTATTTGTGGCCTCTAAAAATTAAAACAATTGAACTCACAGACATAGAGAGTTGGGGGGATGGTTACCAGAGGCTGGAAAGGGTCGTAGGGGCAAATGGGATGGTTAATGGGTACAAAGAAAAAAATAGGATGAATGAATAGTACCTAGTATTTGATAGCACAACAGGGGGACTATAGTCAATAGCAACTTAATTGTATATTTTTAAATAACTAAAAAGGTTTAATAGTATTGTTTGTAACATAAAAGGTAAATACTTGAGGGGATTTAGTCACCATTCTCCACAATGTGATTAGTACTCATTGCATGTCTGTAACAAAAAAATCTCATGTGCTCCATAAATATATACACCTACTATGTACCCACAAATTTTAAAAATTTAAAAAATAAAAATATAAATAAAAAATAAAAATAAAATATAAAAGATTATATAAAATATATATAAATAAAATATATATATTATAAAAATAAAATATAATAAGTCTCAGGATGGTGATGAGTAATAAGTGAATGCAGGTAAAACATTTAGAAAGTATGCCTCATACATATTAGTTGTGGTTGTTACAATTATTAAAATAACTTTTTGTCCCCCTAATGCAATTGTAGCATGGTCTCCTTTCTTTAAAGACGACACAGTCTGTATCCATTCTCATGCTTGTAATAATTTTTGTAATCTAGAGCAGGGTCAGGAAACTATGGCCTCTAGGTCAAATCAAGCCCACTGCCCTGCATTTGTAAATAGTTTTGTAAATTAGTTTTATTGAACACAGCCATACTTATTCATTTACATATTGTCTGTGGCTGCTTTTGCACTACGATGGCAGAGCTGAATAATTCATACAGAGATTATATTACTATCTGGCTTTAACAGAAAATGTTGGTCAACCCCTGATTTAGAGTAAAACAAAGTTTCAAAGTTTATTTGAAGTCAGTGAATGACAGGATGGGAATCTGTACTCAAAGACAATCGTTTTTCCTCTGTCTCTACTGCTGGTTGCTATGGGGATTCAAACGAGTCACATTACCTTCCCACAACTCAAATTCTTCATTCATAAAAATAAATACCCACACATATAAGAAGGTAATCGTAATTTTCTGACTTATATAATTAGTGCATATTTTAAGTATAACAATATGCATAAAAGTGCTTTGTTGGAATTAATCATCAACAAGATTACTAAATCTAATCCACTCATTCACCTTCTTTTCTTTTTTTTTTTTAGACGGAGTCTTGCTCTGTCGCCCAGGCTGGAGTGCAGTGGCCGGACCTCAGCTCACTGTAAGCTCCACCTCCCGGGTTCCCGCCATTCTCCTGCCTCAGCCTCCAGAGTAGCTGGGACTACAGGCGCCCGCCACCTTGCCCGGCTAGATTTTTGTATTTTTTAGTAGAGACGGGGTTTCACCGTGTTAGCCAGGATGGTCTCGATCTCCTGACCTCGTGATCCACCCGTCTCGGCCTCCCAAAGTGCTGGGATTACAGGCTTGAGCCACCGCGCCCGGCCTTCATTCACCTTCTTGATGACAAAGTCTTGTAACAGGTCTAAACTGGCTCTTCCTCAACTGGTTTTGGGACCAGGCCAGTGCTATAGGCCTTGTTTAGCTGCTAAGGAATAATATCTTCCCATTTTGAATCTTTAGAATAATGTATTTGGTTATGGGATACAAGGAACACATGATTAAGCAATTATTTTCTTTTCTCTCTGAAGGGTCATCATTAAAAAGTAGTGCTTTCCAGCCAATGGCATTGAAGCTGCACACACGCAGCTCGAAGGGGCCCTTTGCCAGCTGGCCTCATTAAATCCCTGACATGCTCTCCTGCATTTTGTTGTCAGAGTGTATCTATTCCTCGATAATTCTGCATTCCTGTCCCAGGGCTCTTAGGTCCACACCTTCATGTTTCTTCCCTCTTGTTGAGTTTGGACTCTTTCTTTGTTGGGTAGAATTTTCTCCTGTGTCTAATCCCATATTTCTCACACTTATTGCTTAAAGAAAAGGAAAATGTTCCTCAATTGGTTTGTCCTTTTTTCTGAAAACTGAAGATCCTGATCCCTTGTCTCGTCCCAGACCAATCTATCAGAAGGAAACACAGTTCTGTCTACAAAGCTATGGGTTTTCCTTTTCATATGCAGCACCTTCCCTTCCATTCTCCTGGAGAGTGCATTGTAGTTTATCTATCATTACTCTTAGTGTCATATAAAGGACTTCAGTTCTGTTAAAAGGCTGAGGATTTATAGGATAAAGAATCATAAAGCTAAACCCTGTGGATAAAGCCTGTCCTCTTCTGTGTGATGAGTCATGGCAGGAGACCTTTGGGAACCCACAAGAGGCAGAGCATGGCAGAGGGTTTCTCATATGTAAAAAGGTTCTTCAGTCACTCTCCTGTCTGAGCTGTTTCATCACTTAGAAAGGCAGAGTGTACATGTTCTTTGGGTTTGTGGTAAGTAAAAATTTTTTACTCTGTACATGCTTATTACCAATTATAATTTTGACAGGTTACAAACATTACATTATGTTATTATTATATTACAAACATTTGCTTCCATTCTTCCAGTGAATGTGGTAACACACAGAACACTGGATTAATCACACACTAAACACTAAGAGTAAATAGCTCAGAATTATTTAAAATTCTGGCTAGGAAAGAGATTTATTCCAACAGTCATGAATACAATTTTCTTTAAAAACAATAAAAAAGTGCCATTATGCTAGATCCCCCTAACTTATGTGATCAAACTCCTCAAGGTCAACTTTAGAAAGGAACTAGTTTCAAGTCATAAAGAAAAATCATCAGGGCTCCATAATCTCAAAAAGTTTGAAAAGTTTCATTAAAAGATCTGAAGATTCCATCTCCCTGCAGTAGAGGTTAGGATGAGTCAAGTGGAGATAAAACAGCAAATCATCTGGGTATTAGATTTCAGACCATAAACCCATTTGCTTTGGCAAGACACTTTAACTTCCAGTTTGGTCTGTCCATTAAGTGGTAGAAGAGGAGGTTTTCAATGAAAGCTAATTTATAGGTGTGCAATGCAGATAGTTTATTGGGAAGTATTGTGGTCTTGTCTTTGAGGGTGCCTCCTCTTGGGTTATAGAGGTGAGCAAGATGACTCTGCCTGTTTGGCAGACAGAATGTGAATCACATGTGACTAAATTTTCTGACAGATTACTGGATGATTGCAGGCAGGGTGGGATGAATAAAACCTGGACCTACAATGCTTTGAGAAGAAATGGTTGCTTGGTTCCAAAAAGTTCTTTTCTTCTTGTTTTTCCTTTTACTCCTCTTTAAGATTTCTCGTGATGAAGATTTATTGCCACCAAATTCAAATTCTGCAACCCCAAAGCCTCAGGCTGACACTAGCCAGAACCCAAATAATGACTGCTTTTATGGAAAGATTCAAGCAGTATGGGCTAGGTTGGGCAATAGGGGAAAACATTCTAATGTTAAATTGCTTTTAAATAGATATTGTGTAAACAATAGAAACAAACCAGGTGAAATGCCTCTCCATGGACATATAGTGAATATGAATAGTTGTGTTGCTGAGGTTGGTAGATTCTATAATGGAATATGCCTGTAATGTAGGAACTTGTTTTGCTTTATTTCTTCCCTCCATAAGTAGTTGACTCTTTCATATGTAAAAATTATGTTTCCTTTTGTTAGCAGTAATGGACTTCGATTAAATCATGTGTTTTTATCATATCAATTTGTGTAAGTATTTTTATCCAAGTTATTTATAGAACATTTAGGTCTGTCCTTCAAAGGCCTTAGTAATCTTTAATGTTTGCTGGTCTGCTTTTAATTCATCAAAGTCCTCCCTCAACAAGCATTGCAAAAAACACACATGCAGCAGAGATTTTCCCTCTACAATGTATGTTTGATATGCTTAATGTTCATCTTTATACACACAGAGGCATATAAGAAATGTGGAGGTTGTCTATAAATTCAAGGAAACAGTTAGGTGCACAGTGATACATAGATACATGGGTATAATACTTTATGTACTTGATAAATATTTCATCCCTACCATAAAAAGAGCTTTTTATCAACTTTGATTGTTTTTTTATTACCTTAAAGTATTGCAGTTGTTTCTCAGTATTCATTGTTCCTTCCTTTTCTTGTCTCAGACAGGAATTGAAGATGAAAAGCTCTGTATCTCTTAGCCACCCTTTCAGTTCTTTGATCCTGACCTCCAGCTGCCTTACCAGGCTTCCACTTTCAGGAGAGAGCAGGTCACGTGGACTGGACCCACTGTGCCCTGCCATTGTGTCCTGGATCTTCTCTCCTAGGGTTTTCTAATGCATCAGATTAAAAAACAAAAAAATAAAACAAACAAAAAAACCCACCACGAACAACAAAAAAACAAAAACATAGATTAGCTTAGGTACCAGAAACAGATTACAGTTTTATTGGTAACAAGACCCATCTGGAAGCATCCATCTATACCTGCCACCTCACTACTGACTTTCAGTTCAGATTAGGTCATTGTTCCATTTAGTATTTGAATTCTCAGTGCAAGTTGTTCTGAGTACCAGCGGATACTTAAGAAGACCTCATTCCTCATTCACTTACTTTCCTTTAACAGAAAGGAGATTTGGCCCATAGTTCACCAGATAAAAATTCATTTGAATTTTTTTGGTCACAGAGAAAAATTCATTTGAATTCTCATGATAGGACTTTATAGTAAAAAAGTCGCCACATAAAACGTTCAGGAGATATAAGTTTAATAAATATACTAAAGAGGCCAAGAGTAGATGAAGCATGGAGAATTAACTTCCATTTTTTGTTTTGTGACATATTCCTGAAACCGTATAACTAAAGGGTTTTAAGAAAAGGAAGCCTCCTTGGTGATTTTGTTGATTTTACCTGACTTGGAAATTGTTCAATTCCACAATTCTTTCCATTTTGCATTTCTGGATGCTGGACTTTCTAATACCAAATATGTGTTAAAATAATCCCCAATTCACTATGCTAGAAGCCTACTTAAATTAACCACTATGGCAGGAGAGTGTTGTCAGGGAGGGCTCTTTTCTTTTTTTCTTTCTAGTGGAAAGCACTCCCAATCAATAGGATTTAAATCTATAATGATGAATTAAACCTACAAAAATAAGCTTTAAAACACAAATAAAATTAAGTCAACAAACATTCATCTGGTGTGTAGTGTTCTGTAAATAGTATCTTTAGGAGATTGCAGCAGAAAAATAGCCTTTCTTGGCAACACCCTTGTATTTTCATGGTGACACCCTTGTGTTTTCACGGTGAAAATATTGATAATTTGAAGACCCTCAGTGGAATCCAGATTTAGCTATTGTTTTTATGCTGTAACAAAAGTAGCAGCAGGAGGTGAAATCCATGCCCTTGGAGGGTAGGGTCACAAAAAAGAATTTATTGCCACTTTTTTGTTCTGGAACAGTTTGCAATCATAAATTCTTCATAAACAGAATACTTCAGAGAATGGTCCGTCTTCATAAATATACGACAGAGGACATCAATTTCATTTAATTCACAATTTGTGTCAGCACAGCAGATGCCAATGCCTGCCTTGATAGGGTTGTTTAATATGCAATTGAGACAGAGTAATATGCAGCACAGGGGACAAAATTTCACAGATTAAACTGTACGCACCACTGACATTTCATTCTAATGTATTTCCATTCCACACTGTTCACCTTAGATGAAAGTAATATTAAAAACCATATCCCTCTATTTTACTATTGTTAGAAGTTAAAATCCTTGTCTTTAATTTTTTTCATGCCAATTAAAATGTAATCACGCCAATTAAAACAGTATGCCTGGTGGTGTTAGCATGGTACAGGATTTATAAAAAATCTTCCCTCACCCTACTCTCTCACTGCAAATCTGCATGTTGTATTTGAATGATATTTTTGCCAAAATGGCAACTATTTTTAAAGTCTCTGATTTATAAAGGATAGCTAAATATTATTTCTTTTTTCAATATAATGTTGGCTTAAAATTCTGTGAGGAAGCAATACACGTGACACAACTTAAACAATTTTCTAAAAATATTATTGTTATTTATCAAATTAGCAATGGATATATTAAAATGCAATGTAAACAGACTTATCACTACTTTATCAAGCACATAAGGTTGCCATTCTTATCTATGTACTAAACAACCTTTTAAAATGTCATACACTAACCACATTTCTCCTGTCTGAGATCAATGAATGCTGTAGAATTTGGCAGATTTTGATTTAAGTCACCATATTATAAATTGAAAGCCATTAATTATTATTAAAAAGCAACAATATGTTAGATGAAAAACTTTTAACATTTTAAGTTACTTTGCACAACTGCAGAGTGTAGTGAATTTAAATGAGAAACAAGGACTTAAACTTGCAGTTTTTTAATCTCCCAGATTAGGCACGGCATAAACAGAATACTGGCATTCCTCCAAATCATCAAGGTACATGAAGAGCTTTTTATTCAAAATATTTTTGGAGTATTATTTATCTAAAAAAATTTTTTTAAGGTAGAAAAATGGAAGTCATGCAAAATTATGCTCCATAACTGACATCGCCCATACTTGGCTGTTATAATTAATTATTTAGGTAATTGACAAATATAGCTTACCCTTGATTTGAAGTGAAGGCAATTTAGGAGAGAAGCTGATGAAAAAATACAGTTTAACTTTTCTCTCAGCTGTCTTCCAACAAAAGGGCAGCACTGTCTCCTGCACAGTGCCATCCTGGTCTCTGGGTAACAGAATCTCTATATTGCCTTTTTGCTAGATTCTTGCATCTCAGTCTTTGGCTGAGACCCAGCCCATCATTGCGTGAAATGAATTACATGAAACTTTTTTTTTTTTGGCTTTTGTTAAAAGTGAGCTGGAAATTGAGGCACAAAACACAGGCTGATTCAATTCTGCAATTCAGATTTGGGTCAAATTTGCATCTTTGTTTTGGTGGCTTTAGTGTGACTTGAAAGCTGTAGTGACAACTCTACTTTTCATCTTAAGGGTACAGTAAATAGTTAAACAGTAGATGTCTCTTACATGTACCTTCAGAATAAATTCTATTAACATTCATTCAAGCATGACAGTCAGTATATATCAGATATACTGTATTATAGTTGACTTGGTGCATACCCATAATACATGGCATATTTTACTTACTTTTTCATGTATTAAAGAACCAAAATTATTAAAATCTAAGAGGAGACAAGCTCAGAAAAAAAAAATCAACAGAAAAGGAAAAGCAGTGTCTTTCCCATAATAGCATGAATAGCTTGTTTGAAATGTAGGTAGTGAATTGAAAGAGAGAGATATTTGCGCCTCAAATTAGAAATCAGACAGATAGAGTACTTCACTACGCAAAAAATGTACACATAACCTACAAACAGTAATAAAAATGCAAATACCCCAAGCAGTTCCCATTTTTCATTAATTGAATCCACTTTTTCAAGGAGATCATTTGGTAGTAAAACGCCACCTTTCTTCAAAGCTTCAACCTTACTAAGCAGCTCTGTCTTTTTCAGGTGTCTGATGGACATTTCCACACTGTATCGCTAAAATGAAAAGAGAAGAAGAGATATCACTAGGGAGAGAGGTGTTCTTAGAAAATCATGGAACACAGAATTTGTGATGCTTATGAGCATTAAAAGTTTTTGTTCCCAATAACATTTATGGGGAGGCTAAACCTAAGTACTTTGAGTAGATGAAGAATATTGCTGAATATATTATACACACACACACACACACAGTTATTACATTTAGTTGACTAAGATTTCTTTCTTAAACTCAAGTTTATGCACATAATTGATCTTTAAAATATTCCAAATAGGACAATAACTGGTCTAGGGGGGTTTAATATTACAGTTAATTTTGGTCATTATTTGGCTCCAGAGTGCTGTCCACCTCTCATCTCTGCCCCTAAAGGACTGGTCTCAAAGTGGAAGAAATAAAATTATTCATGAAGATTATGTAAGTTCTCTGAATTCTCAGTTAACATTTTGTTTTCATTTTCTTTTCCTTAAAAATTCTGTGTGGGCTTGGAGAAAAGGTACATATAGAGAGAAAAAGGAAAGCTACCATTTTAGGAATAGTTACAAATCTATGCTTCCTTATTGATTACTGTAAAATATCCCCCAAATCATAGTTGACTACAGAACCCTCTCCCTGAGTATGTATTATATTCTAACAAACTGCCAAGAGAGTCTCTCCTAAAAGATGTTTTGCTGGAGATAATGTAAGTGCTATTTAATATGACAGTTACTATGGCGATTCTCTTCAAATAACTCTATTTGGATAGCTCCATAGTTAGTCCTATATTATGGATAGCCATAAATGACTATGACTGTACTTTATAAATGTACATGTAAAAACACCTCTGAGTAGAAAATCTAGATTCTGGTTAAAATATTAAACATATTTTACATTTTTAGCACATTTCCAAAATATAATAGCAATTTTAAAACTTTTTTCTTTCAGGCACCATATTTAGGTCACTGAGTTCCATGGTAGTATTTGGCCCTAAATGACCAAGGGTGCCCTAAGATAAACACCTTTATCAGAGTTAATAAGAAAAACTTTTCTCTGGAAATAAGTAAATCAGTAAGTTCAAATGTGCCCAAGCACTTGGGTGATTTCATTCACCTTGAAAACATGATATTATATAAGATCCCAAACAAAAATACAATTGGAAGCAGATTAAAGGAAAAGAAGGTGTGAAATCACTGTTTCGGTTAGTAGATCTTCAGCATTTGCGTGCATATGTTTGCATACTTTTAGTTTCATATTTTAATCTTTCATTTACACTAAACATGGACATCATTTGTATTATGTAAACTTCTCCAAATGTTAGTCATTTGTGGATCACAGAACAAAATGTTTTACATGAGGTGATTTAAAGCATTTCATATTATTAATGAATGTTGATCAGGGTGTCAGAGTATCCAAAATTACATGAATATGCATAGTGGAGAAAATCAAGGGTTGCTTTAGAGCGCTTTTAGAATTTGGCCTGTGAAACAGGAGAAATTCTGATTGCGTTTTCTAATGGAAGGCAATTACCAAGGCCATGTTACTCCAGCACTTAGGAAACACACTGTCCACTTGAATTTTCTGGATTCAATATTCAGAAGTATTCTAGAAACCTAGATAGTGTTTCTAGAATGATGTGATGATTGGAGGAGATGACAATCTGCTTTATGCAATTAGGTTCCCATCTGAAATGATATAGCTGACAAATATTTACATAATTAATTTGGTAAGATTTCCACATAATATTGGGGGAACCAGTATTTCAGGCAGGCAGGAAAATCTTATTCAAATATTTTACTTATGCCACATGGTATTACACATTGACAGAGAGAGTCCTCTGGCTGTGCCACTTGGGAATGGCCTCTACCAGTTATCCTTTAACTTGTGACAAGCTCATCCCCCCTCTTCACCCCAACTTTAAACAGCTCTCACACAGCAGACCAGTCAAGAAAGGAAACAGCTTAGATGTGTCCCATAAAAACGACAGTCTTACACAAATAAAAATATAAAAAGCAATTAATTTAATTTTAGATGTAATAAACTAATCTTCTCTGTTAAATGTGTATAAGTAGTCACTGCAATAGCTATTATAAAAGGTTATTACATTTAAAAGAAACTTGTCTTTATGTATGCTCTCGGTCTTTGTCACCATATAGCCTACTGTCTAAACAGCTTGATGAAAGGTGTGATTGATGGACAATGCCTTCAAACTATAATATAAAAACTAAGAGGATCTAGTTAATTGTTCAATGTATTGATACATGAATGAAAGGTACTAAAATATTATATAATTTAAGGTGAAAGTATTTATTTTAAGTTTTGAAGCACATTCAAGGTTAAATCTAATACGATTTAGGGGCTCAAGCTGTATGTGTAATAATGTCAGGAGCTTCTATTTTTGTTGATGCTAGTATGTTTTTGCTCTTCTGTCTCTTAACATCTTTTCAGAAGCATTAGACTCAGAGAATCCACCGCCAGCTCTATCAGTTTTTGGTCATCCTATCAAGTGGGGCTACTTTATCCTGTGGTGAGAAGATAATTTAATCTTCATATTCATTCCACCCACAGCAGTAAGTGAGCAGAGGCTGCCCCATTGTGTCCTGTAGTCTGGGGATGTTATGATATAGACTACTCTTCAATAGGCAAAAATGAGATTAGCAAAGTTAAAGTCAGAAAGCTTTTCTTGAGTGCTAAGGTAAATAAGTATCCAGTATTTAATTTCCCCACAGCACCTGCTGTGGGCCTCTCTGTCTAGTCAAAAATAAAATATACTCTCTTGAAAGGCCATATTTACATTATTAAGTGTATTTGCTTGGCCAATTCAATTTTGACTAATGAAGCCTCCTAATAGATATGTGAATGATCTAAATTAAAGACACAGGACAGTACTATTCTAAATGTCATCCCTGTGTATAAAATATAAATAAAACTTAAAAAAAAAAAAGAGTTAAAAATAACTACAAACTCTAGCCCACCATTTTAACTAAGAACTAAAGAAGTTGTAGAAAATTCCTATTGAGTGCTTTACTTAGCACAAATGCTAAAACTGAATTATAAAACAAAGTCAGCAAAAACAGGAATTTCTGAAATAAACATACTTAGAAATGCATGAAGACTTGATTGAGATAACTTTTTTGACAGTTATGCTAAAGGCTTCCCCGCCACACCGAAGTCCCCCTCCTTTTTTTTTGTTAGAAATCACACCGAAAATTCTGCCCAAATGGAGACTGGAACAATGCCTTGAAACAGTGTTAATTGTCACCATGGAAACCAGAAGAATAAGCCATTTTGAAACTGGTATAGAAGGCACACATTGAGCAACTCAAGCATTTTTCTGCCTCCCTCAATGTTAAGGAACAAGATGCCTTGTCACTGTGAGGTCAGAGAAAGAAAACATCATGAAAGAGTTGTAGATGCTCACTGTCTGGTAAATAAAAAAAATAAAAAATAAACTATATACAGCTAATGCTATATGACTCTACCCAGTGAATCTTTTTGAAACAGAAGGATCATCAAAAGATGGCCAGGATTGGGGGATGGCTTCCACCTAAGCAAAACTTCAGGGCTATATTATGTGAACCTTGCCCCCAAAGCTCCCTGGGAATTCTGCTGTTGTAATAAAACTTCAGAAGAGGAAAGAAAAAAGGCAGCATGATGGAATTCAAAATAATGCTCTAAAAGCACACAGAGAGATTAAGACATCCATTGTAAGACTTTTGTATGGTGCTTCTGTTGGTTATGCTGAAAAGAGACCAGACATTGCTGAACAGAGAGTGAAGCTTTGGCTGCGAGAAACTCACAAATTAAACTAAAGACATTTCTTGATTATTAGAAAAGGGCTGTTGTATTCTGTGTCATCAGGGTTTGAGCATTTATATCTCATACCGTATTACTTTTAACTGAGCTTTAGTTGACTTTATATTAGGAAAAGTTAAAATAAGGGAAATGATCTAGTTATTAGAATGACAGGATTGAATGTCTTTCCTGGTACAAATAATGCCACAAACACCTGTTTATCCAGCGAGATTCCCTTTCCCACATACACATGATTGACTGATAGATACGATAGATAGATAGATAGATAGATAGATAGATAGATAGATAGATAGATAGATAGATAGA
>NC_045439.1:113613097-113705953 GCF_002776525.5 Piliocolobus tephrosceles
AGATAGATAGATAGATAGATAGATAGATAGATAGATAGATAGATAGAATACACTGAGAAAATAAAATATATCTTACTTAGTCTATCAGTAAGAAAGCAAATGCTAGGAACACACCAAAACACCAAACTATTGGCAAAATATGTGTGAAAATATGCATTTTTGCCAAAAAAAAATCCAGGGATGTGTCTATTTACAACTCTCACGTGTTTTCTGGCTAGTGTTTGCCCTCTTCATTCGAGGCTTCATGGTGGCCCCTCAGCAAGTCCATGCCTAATGCCATTCAGTGGTGAACAAAGAGTCTTTTTATATAAAAGTCCAGGGTCCAAGCTCAGCTGTACATGCAGAGTGCAGGAATCTGCTAGAGGCCAGTGTTGCCTTTGCAGCAGCTCTTGTGCTGCCCCCCTTTTCAGAAGACTTGTGTGTAGCATCTCACAATGCATATGATGCTGCACATGGAGTCAGTACCACCAACACATCCAGAAGATGTTCAAAATTGAAGAAAAGGGTTCAAGTTCAAGACAAATAATAGTCGTTATTTCTTGCAAACTCCTTGTATTTTATCATTAGAATTTATGGTGAGTAATTGCATAGAGAAATTATAAAGACTCCTACAATTGTCCTTGTAAATTAATAATAGGTTTTCCTGATTGGGCTAAATTTGCTGCTTAGCCTTTGGAAAAATTAAAAAGTGCAATGTCATTTAAAATTGCCAGAACTCGCACAGCAAATTACACCTGAGGTTAAGAATTGAGTTTTCCCCCTCTTCTAGCTTATTCCATTTGCATGATCTGGAAATCACATTACACTGGCCATGTACTGTTAATTGGACATAGATTGCATTATCTTTAATATAAATCAAACTACAAATATTAAAATGAATTGCAAATTCCCTAATAGAAGATCATAAAACAATCTTTTTAAAAGTATCTCCCATTAATAATTTAATTCCAATTATATAACTCAGAAAACTTAAGTAGGAGACCTGGCAACTTATTTCTCCAATCATTTCTTTTAAATAACAAATATCTAAGCCTTTAAAAATAAATATAGCTAGACTAGAAGTCACTGTTATAGAACAAAAATAAAAACACCAATAACTGAAAACTTTCATATCAATTTCATATAAAATACGGCATAAGGACACCAAGTCTGCCTGTCTCCTTTCTTTCTTACCCATGTCAAGGGTGAGAAAAAAGTCTCCTATAGGTAAAATTTAGTAAGTTTAAGAACTATTTTGATCATACCCTGTAAAAGTATAATATTGATTATTATTTTTTATTTACTTTTTAAAAAGGTTCTCTATCCCCTTAGATATTTCTATAAATTTGATATCTTTCTGAAGCTTTTGTATGGCCTTTAATGAGTTTATATTAAATATTTAATACTGTTTAGGACATATCCACTACTACCAAAAACAGTTATATTCCCAGCAGTCCCACTGTTTCAGGCAGAGGACTTGATTGATCCTCCTAGCCTGAATTGAGTAGAATGAAAAGAAGCAGTTGGAAAATAGCTGCAATCATTTAATGCAGATGACCTCTGACAGCCTCGCAGCTCTTCTATCTGAACAGAAATTTGCATGGGGTCTCTGTGCAGAGGAACAATGTAACCTAAATGGTAGACAATCTTTATTCTAATGAAGTGGGTGTCAAGGTCAATGTAAAACTGCAATGATAAATGGTGCACCACTAGGCAAGAGAAGTTGCATAGGCATTGTAGTGCTTTCACATTAATTGAAGACTGAAATGCACTGCGTGAAAAGCACAAGCCTCCCTTTCACCATAATGTGTTAATGCGCCAATACTGAAATGATTTCTTCAAGATGTTTGCCTGTTGACATGTATCTTATTGCAAAAATAACCCAAATATAAAATTATGGCAAAAAATGGACATTTTTAGAATTTAGCGTTTTCCTGGAATCGAATTACAAAAAATAAATAAAACGCTCCCAAATGATGTCCTGACACCTAATGTAATTCCTTTGATCCCTTTTTCCTTTCTTTTTCTATTTAGACCTGTCTTTAATTAGTTTCAACCAAGCAACCTTTTACAGAACCCTTCGTTTGGGTACTTTCCTGTTGAGCAAACTGTAAAAGAAGACTGAGGAGAGAATCATTCAAATATTATTTTTCCCCTCACTTCCAAGTTTTCTGCTTAGTCTGCAGTAAAGATCTTCAGGTGTTGTTTGTCCTGAATGAAAATGTAATGAAAAGTCTACGGTTTGTAAAAGAAAATAACTATTTTCTAGTGTGGGAACTAGAAAACCTTAATCTGGTCATTGGAAATTGCCAAAATCACTGCACAGAAATAATTACACCATTACTTCAGTTGGTCTAGCAATTTTGTAGCAGTCAATATTTTTCATCCCATAAAAATAAGGATAGTAAGCTGCTTTTTAAAAATCCTGATCTACTTAAGCCTGTAAAGGGGACATTGTTTGCTAATACACTCATTAGCAACCAAGCACTTTAACTTCATCAATTAAACAGGAAATGGAGTTGCATCATTTAGTTTCATAATTTGCTAAAATACTGATAAGAGTATATCATTAACCATTTGGGAAACATTTCCAGGCTCAACTCATAATACCTTATAAACTGCATTTTTATGGTTGATATTTTTTTCAGATTCTGGTAGACTCTATGATACAGCTACATTTCCAACACTACACTTCCTGTTACAAACAGATTTTAATAAAGCAATTACAGTTATAATAGTCAGGAATGGTCTGTAGGTCTGCAGTCTTGGTGACAGAAGGCTATTAATATCCTTTACTATAAAATAAATGATACTGCTAGTCTGCAACTCTGATGTAAAAACAAATTGTCTCAAACGGAAATCAACATTCCTGAAATGGTAATTCAGAGAAAAAAAAAAATCTCAACATGAAGAGGATAGTGAAAAAGAAAAAAAAGTTACTGATGAAACTGTTTAAAAAACTGTACAGCTTCATCTGTGTGTGATTTGTCAGGTCTGAAGCTTTGACGTGCCCAAGGGGCAGACCCCAGCGGGGAGTAGGCTGCCGAGCTAAATAGCTGTGAAAGAAGTCTTAATGTAGGATGGAATTCAAACTAACCTTGACATGACCTCGGGAAAAATATGCAAAAAGTAAAATGAATGCTCTCTGCAAGATACATCCTAATTTTGTGGTAGAGCTGGTTAGTTTTACAAACATAACTGAGACTTTAAAAGAAAAATAGAAAGCTAGTAAAAGGGGAAAAGTTTAGAATACAAGCAAAAAACGTAAGCAGGCATGATGTGTTACTGTGAAGGCATGTGAACCATTTGGAAAGAATCCAAATAAAAACCCACACCGAACAATATTGTTGTCAGCCTGTCTATTCAGGAAAATTGTTTTTTTTTTTTTTTTTTTTTAGGTTGACTATAAATGACACAGAGCCAAGATTACATCATTGCATTACAAAGTCTGTTGTGGCTTTTAGCTGAACAAGCCCCATGGATCTATTGGTTTAGGACAATAATTCAGTAAGGAGGTTTTAATGTGCTATTTCTTCCTCCAGTGTCAATAAAAAATAGAGAAATTTAAGGAAGAAATATCCCATGTGCTCTCTAGTCTATTTTTTGCTTTTGATCTGTATTTGATAAGCTGAACTCCAGTTTTAGTTGATGCATTCAGTCCTGATTTGACACTATTACAAATTTTGCCTGTTTTGAAGTGATCGGCTTAGTAGGAAGGCATTTGCTCTAACTCCCTAGCCAAGAACTGGCTAACTCACTGGATATATGGAAATTTTAATTGAGTGTCAACTTGTGTAGAAATTCAATCTTATTACCTTCTCAATGCAATTTTGTAGCAATACCAGTTATTTACTACACTACTAACCAGATTTTAAACATAATTAAATTGCAAAGAACATACACCCAAAATCTAATGACTTAAATCCCTATACCAAGAATGTGAATTCCTGGATTAGGTGTATGTGCTTCCATTAGATTTTCATAAGCGTAAAGTGAGCAGATGGATGCAATCATTTAGAAGCACAAAGGTTTACTGAGGACCTGTTGAACAACTAGATGTAAAGATCATTGTTTAATGGATGCTATGCCACAGGTCTCTTCTTTGGTCCATTCTTATTAAATATTTTATTAATGACATAGATAAGAAAAATATGAATATGGCATATTGATCAGATTGGGATATTTTACTAATCTCACTGATCAATAAAGTATAATATATATTTTAGCTCAGAGATCATAAACTCAAATACCTAAGTATTTGCTAGTTTATGCTAGTAAACCAGTTCTCTAAGCAAAAAAAAAAAAAGAAGAAAGAAAAAAGAAGAAAAAAAGACCTGATTTGTAGTGTTCCTTGATTTTCCTGGTATAAATACTCCCACTGTAGCTGATTCCAATCTACCAATGGTGGTTGCTGCTGGTAAAATTCCTGAATATTTAACAATATGCTCTCAGAAGTCAGAATTAGCCAGCTCCAACACCTCACTACCAGGCAGATGATATCAAGGAATTGAGTAGGGCAAGGATAAATCTTCTTCTCTCTTTCATATTCTAACTATTGCTACTGTTATAAAAAAGAAACTATTTTTTTTACTAAAATAAAGAATGCATAAATGTGATTATTACTAATATCCAATATCAGTAAGAGATAAGAGGGTGAACCGTGGAGGATGGGAGAGCATATGCCTCATCTAAAAGGGGCAACCCTTAACTCTGCTCTGCCAACTGTTACCACATGGAAATATGGCTTCAACATGGGTTCAGTATGGCCAGACATATATATTTTAAAGCCTATACACACACACACACACACATGCACACATATATTTTATATGAAGTCTCAAAATTATTATATGTTGCATTAAAACTTTTTAACACTACACAGACCAAACTATGTCTCTGGATATGAATCTGCAGGCAACTACTTTACAATGTCTATTTCAGATGATAATAAACTCTAAAAGGAACAAAACATGCTGCCATAATGAGTCAAATCTAAGAAGGAGAAATGACAAATGTAAAGTCAGATAGTTAATAACCACTCCATTTCACCCCACTACCCCCACTCCAAAACTGTAAAAAGTTTTAAATTGCATAAAGAATGGAGGTGACAAGGCTTCACTTGCCTTTAGATTCAATGTGAGTCAACAGACAATGGAAGGTAGATGTAAATTTAAAAAAAAGTGAGACACGAGAGTTCCCCTGAGCCCCTCACAAGACGTGTAAGAGAGGTGTGGCTCATTTACTTGGCCACCTGCACTCCAACTCCTTCCAGGAGGGGGAGCACGCAGATGAGCGGGTGCAGGAGCCAGGGCAAGTGACTTCGGGTGCCAGCAGGAAAAAAACCTGCACTGGCCCGCGGCAGCGTCTACGGGTTGCCCACAACCTCTGGAGCCTCAGAGGGCATGTGTTACAAACAATGCTCTTTTAGCATTTGCCATCTGTGGATGGCTTAAGTGTTAAACAGCTTAGCGAAGAGTCAGCGTGACAGCCTTTTTGGGTTCCCGCACCTGGCGCATCATGAATTCTTGTCCGGCATCCAGGAAGAATCAGGTCACACAAATGGATTGAAAGGTGATGTATGTGGAAGATTTTACTAATGCAAGTGGCTCTCAGTGGGATGGGGAGCTAGGAAGGGGATGGAGTGGGAAGATAATCTTTCCCTAGAGTTTGGCCATCCCTGGCTGAACTCCTCTCTGACTGTCCCCAGCTGGCCGAACTCCTCTTGACATTCAGACGCTTCTTCTCTTCTCTCCTTCTCTGCTGCACTGCTCTTCTCTGCCAGTGGAGCCTGGGATTTTTATGGGTACAGGATTGGGGGTGTGGTGGGCCAGGGTGGTTTTGGAAAAGGCAACATTCAGGCAGGAAAACAGGAATGCATGTTCTCATTTAGGGCTGTGGTTCCAGGCTTGAGGGTGGAGCCCTTGCCAGGGACCCCCACCCTCTTCTACCCAATATTTCCCTGCTTCCTGTCCATATCAAAAGGAAACATGATTTTGGGTTGAGTTAAGACAAACACAGGGTTAAAAAAAGAAAGGTAATGGATATATTAGTTTGACTGTGATTTACTAGGCCCCAACCTGATACTGCTTGCATTCCATTTTCCAAAAGGGACCTAGACAATGTATCAAAGGTTCCAAAACAAAGCATTTCAGTAAGGGAGAAGATTCAATACTTCCCCAAGGGCCAGGTTGTTGAATGAGCTAAAGGTATTCAGCTAAGAGGGCAAATAAGAGTTAGAGGTGAGAGAAGAGAGGAAGGACATGTTAGCAGACTTTGAATATTTAGAGGACCTTTGCATAAAAAATATTAATTTGTTCCATATGACCTCAGAGGTCAGGCTGGGGGTCAAAGGCTGAAGCTTGAGTAGGAACACAGCATGAAAGATAGTGAGTTTCCATTCATTAGAGGTGTTCAGGCAGAGATGAGAAGTCTACCTGGCTGGGATATATTATGGGCAAATGAAGCATTGAATGAGGATTGGCCTAGAAGATAGAGCCTAAAGTTCCTCTCTGTTTTAGAAAGTTGGGCTTCTTTGGATCCACATTCACAAGATCAGCCATAACAATTACATTATTTCAGGTAAAAGAAATGCCAAGATTGAAAATCACCAAGTTAAGAAGAAGCTGTCACTCGCTGGAACAAGATTCAGAAACAAGATTCTCATACAGAAAAACCTGAGAGAATAACAATAGAGCAAATACACAACCACATAAAATGTAAGCTGCAGAATCTAAGCTAAGATGAGCTATAGAGAACCAAAAGAAAGGGCAGGGTTAACTGAAAATTCCAAAACTGTCTTCAATCCATCCTATTTTAGAGAGGCATTTCATTGAATGTGAGGTACAGAATGAAACCTTCAAGTCCTTTTATCTGATAAATATAGGAGACTTCTACTATAGAATTTATGTGGTTAGGTTCATATTTCAACAACGTCCTTCCTGTAAATTTTTTTAAAAGACATAAGCTTCAAGATAAATATCTCCCTCAAAAATCTCCTTCATCAATACAGACTTTCTTCAGTAGATATCAAAGATGTGCATTATAACCCTTGCTACCAGCAGCATAGGCATAATTGTAATTTCTCCTCCATGCTATGAAACTTCATGGTTGTGCTATATTATATTGAAAATCTACACATCTCAAAGGGTTTTCTGTGCATTCCAATGCACTTTAGTGACGATGTGGATCATTGCCATAATACATCATGACTACTCTAATTATGGTTTCATTATGATGCACCGTATCAGGGCTGTTGTAATGTCATGTCAGCACACAGTAAAAACAGTTATGCAATTATGTAATATCTGTTAGAGTATGCATTGTAGGAAGGAAAAAAGACTTGAGGCACAGCAATTAATGTAATGAAACTCAGTTTTCTCCTTTAAAAAAGGTTTCCAATGTAAAAGTTTCATTTATTTTGTTTTCCATTTCCCAACCTAAACACCTCTAAACACAGCTATTTCTGTTGAATTTGGCACTACTACATAATTTTTTAAAGTTTTTTTTGAGACAGGTTATTGCTATGTTGCCCAGGTTGGAATGCAGTTGGCTATTCACAGGCATGATGAGCACACACTATAGCCTTGAACTCCTGGGCTAAGTAATCCACTTGCCTCAGCCTCCTACGTAGCTGGGAGTACAGGTGCAAGCCACCGCAGTCAGCACAACTACTTAATTTAGAATTTTCTAATAACACAAAATAAGAAGAATAGGAATAGAAAAATTTTTGACTCTAGCTGTTCTCCAAATGTGACAAAAGAAAACATTTACCTAATACGTGCTATACGAAATCCAATAACAAGTGTAGTAAATTAAAGTCCATTGAAGAATTACCATTATGCAAACTTCAAATATAACAGTCACATTCTTCTATCTTCCATGACCTCTTGTGTGGACATACCACTATTTGCCTTACCCCCTAAAACCTGATTGACCATCTATCTCCTAAATAAACTATGATAATGAAATGAGATAAAGCAATGATATGCATATTTACATCCCTAAACTACTAAGACCACAAGTATTCACTGCTAAAATATACCCAAATATCTATAAAAACAGAAATGTTACTTGTCTTGTAAATTTGAAGAATAAACTTTAAAAGATGGTGGCTATGTCTTCTTTAGTTGACCACAGAATATCTTGAATATCTGAGACCTTCAGAAAGCCTTGAGTCAATGAATAGTTTCTCAAACTAAGTGATGTATGAATTGCTGTTTGTTGTTTTAATATACAATCAAAGGAGAATTTATATATCATAGCTTACCACATATCTTTATAGCTGAATTACGGGCCTGTTCAGTGCTAGTATTTATAATGAAAATGCTGAAGAAGCCTGAACTATGGATGTGTATGGTTGTGCAGCAGCAGCAGCCATTTCAAATATAGATTTATTTTTAGTATTAGGAGGCACCAAGTTTGTTTAAATCTGGACTTTTTTTTTCTACAATTGTAAGTAATGTTAATAGCACACTGTAAATGTGAAGGCTAAGTGTGCAATGTCAAAATAGACTGGATCTCTCTGAAAATTGGAAATTCAGGCTTTTCAAACATAATCCAGATGTTTGGCTTTTATTCAGATTTCAAGAAAGAGGGATCTAATATGATATAAAATTCATACATGCATATTTCATTAGTGCCTTTTGTATCGCTGAATTAAACATTCTGAAACGTGCTTTTCCCAAATCACATAGAGTTTTAAACCAAAGCAGTTGCCAAGATGCTCCACACCTCAAAAATAGTGCCAAATTAATTTCATAAGGAAGAAACTATACATTTCTTATGTTAACTCTGTTGATATATCTTGCTTTTTCTTTGAGGGTAAGAAGAAAAATGAGAAGTAGAACGCTGTAGCCATTGTAGTTTATCAAAAAGGTGTTGCTGCAGAACATGGTGGCTTTTGAAATCTATGAGAATCAGTTTCCTAAATAAAGGCTGAATGCACTATCGCCCTTATTGTCATCATCAAAAAACTATCTTTTCAAGTTTCGTGCAAATGGGCATTCCCCAGAGACTAAGGACTCCAGCACTGAGAAGCTGCACCCAGAATTTACCATGTGATGATAGGTGTTAAGACAGAGCTGATCAAAGCTTTTCCAGGGTTGCCTGTTCCCAAAACACAATGAAAGTGCCATTATACCTTTATGTATTCACATTGTGACTTTTTTTTTTTTTTGGCAGAGTATTTTTAACTTTCAAAGGGTTTTCACATCTATAATCTTAACAGATCCATAATGCTATGGAGTTTTTCTTGATGACTGCTCAAATCCCTGCATAGGGAAAATATCTGATTTTTAATGCTACTTTTTAAGAATATCTCTGGTGCCTTCACTTCAGATGAGGATAAGTATGGTTTCAGAATTAGATTATAAGCTTCTACAAGGGCATGTATGAGGTCAGAGACCACATGTGTTTCACTTTTTACCCACCGTAATTCTTAGCCTTATGGTTTAAATGTAGGAGGTTGTTGGAAAATATTTATTCATTTGAATTTCTCCCAAAAGAAAGTCCAGGCAGATATAGAGAGCTGTTGAAATATATGCCAGATATAGTGTTAGTACACAGAAATGAGTAGAGTGTGATGCATTATCTTTGAACTTCATTTTCTGTGAAAAAACTTATTTAGTAAAACATCCAATACAGAAATATTATTCTCAATTTTCAGACAGAAACCATGAACAAAGTTAATTGTTTATCATGGCCATGAATGGTTAACACAAGAAAAGCTTCTGTGAAAATCTATCAAAAAAAGAGGAAGGTGGCAGTAGTTCTTTGAATATTTTAAGGGCACCTTTTATGAGGCAGTGTTTTCTCGAAGCAAGAACATTTGATCAGAATGCGAAAGGCTAAATCTAATTTCTAGTTCCGATATCAGTATACTACAGACTTAAATACCTTTCCGTTCTACCCATCCCCTGACCCCTTGGGTCTTTTTGTTTCTTTTGGGTACCTACCCATATTTGTCAGAAAAATATTTTAACAAAATAAATTTTAGAGATTTTAGGCTTTAAGGCTTAAACACTGCTGCTGCAGCCTCCAAAAGCTTGACTGTCATTTCAATGGATTGTTCTTTTTTTGTTGATCTCCTATGGCAAGCCCATGGGGAAAAGTTAGTAATATTACTTCTGTCTTACAGATTAAAAATTGATACATAGAAGCCAAGTGACTTGCCCAAGGTCAGTAAGATCGTACTAAAATCCACAAATAGAATTTCAGAAGGAATTTCAGCTTAGCTTGGTAAGCCATACTACTGCTCTTGAAAATACATCTTCAGATCTCAGTCCAGAAGTCTGAAGAAATTGGTGGGTCCTACGAGTATAATGTAAATAAAGTCAAGAATGCCATTCAAAGTGACATTGGAGTGGCCAACACATACCTGAGAACCCTATTCTTGTAGCCTCTACAGCCAGATTTATTTGGCATAGGCTCATCCTCAGAAACCCAACAGATTTTTAATAGCCTGAGGTTGAGACTAACAAGGCAGATAGGAGAGTTCTCACTGATAGTCATGCCTGTCACTCAGAAGAATGACAGTTCACAGTTTAAAGAAGCTCCAGGGTACAAGTGGAAATTTATTGGTATAAACTAAGTCCATAAAGAACAAACCTTGGTTATAACTGCTTTTGAGCACTTTTTCAGCTATGTAAAGGAGTCTGCTATAAATATTCAAGGAAGTTTCTTAGAATAGTTCCATCAAAGAGAAACAGAATGTGTGTGTGTGTGTGTGTGTGTGTGTGTCTGTGATAAGAGACAAGAGTAATAAAGGTAAAGAGGAGGAAGAACTGAAGATCTGGAGAATGTAATGATGGAGATGCATAGATGCATGGAGAGAAAGTAATAAGTAAATAGGGGAAGTTACAGAGGTTTAGCTAGATAGGAAAAACAATTCCTAGTCTACAGGGAATAAATCCTAAAAACTACAAAAAATAAACAGTATTGCAGAAAAGGAAGGAAATTACACCTAGAGAAAAGGTCTTAGTGAATGGCTTCCCTGAAATAAACAGATGAGAGAATATGATGTTGATGACTTAAACATTTTGCATAAAGGCTGAAAAGAATTCATTAAGAGGATATTAGAACCAAAGAAGCAGAAGTACAAGGATGTGGCCATTTAGCACAGCTATAACCACAACAATGGATAAATTTTCAAGAAGATGTGAGTACTAAAACGTGATTTTTGAGAATTTTTCCTAAGCACCTTTCGCTGGGCACCATCAATCCTGCAACTGTTACTTCTGCCTTTGTTCTCTTTCTTGGTGGCTTGGCACCTGATCCACCTGATCCAGGGAAAGTCATTTCATATTTCCATGGTATCCCATCCGTAAAACAGGGATAAAGCTGTCTTTGCTGCTTGTCTAACACAGACATTTTAAGAGGTAAATAGATCATATTTGTAAGAAATTTTAGATCTTGATATAAAATACAACATTAATAAGAAGTCTTTGATTTTAACACACACGAGATTTGTAACAAGATTTTTTGGTTTGCTACCCATGTGAGAAAGTAAGACTGCAAATTTCCCATAGTTTTTATTTTCTGTCTTAGAAATAATGTATTATAACTATTGTTGGGCCATATTAGAGAGTAAAAGAAATCACACATCAGGGTGAAGTCATTAGAAAGGTAAATACAGCTAGATAGACAGATAGATAGATAGATAATGTATACCATATAATATATAATTAATATACATTATATAATGTAGATAATATATCATTATATGTAGTATATACTAAATATATAGTGTATACTATACTATACTATATACTAAATATAATTGTGGTTTTTGCCATTAAAAGCAAGGCAAAATCCCAATTACTTCTGCACCAGCCTAACAGTATGTAGTACATAATACATATAGTGCATATATATATACTGTGACAAAGTTTTACTATTTTTCTTGACTCTTAATGAAGGGAGGAGGGAGCTTGTTGATATTACCTATTAATACTACTTCTTAAAATCTATACATATGTGACCATTTAATCACTCATGAGTGATTAAACATAAACATGGTGACAAAAACCATGCCAAACATTTTAATTTGTAAATCAATGAGATAAAAGGATATTGGTTAAGAAAATTAACAAAAATTAAATTAAATGCCTGAAAAATAAATTAAATGCCTGGAATCAGACTCCCCATATTTAAACTTTGCTTGCATTGCTTACTAGCTGTGTACTTCCCTGTGCCTTAGTTGCTCATTTGAGGATACTGTTAATACTTCATTGAGTTGTTGTGAGGATTGGATGAGCCAGTATCTGCAAAGATCCTAGAACAATTTCTGTTACATAATAAACACTATATACAAATGTTTGTTCAAACTTTTCTTAGCATGCAGAATTGCATGCTAAGAAAATATGATCTCTGGCATAACTTTTCTCTTTTTGCCACTAATTCCTTTATTTGTATATATAACTTCTCTTCACTGTATGAAACATTGAATCTAGGAATCAATATTCACTAGAATTAAAAAAAAAAAAAACTTTCCTTTTTTTGACTTTCACTGAACACATGGGATAAAAGCTATATGGTTTGTCACTGGTTTTCCTCTTCTCCAGTTCGTCTTCCTGTTTTTGGCAAAGCCCTAGGAGCACGTCAAGCTAATTCCTAGATCTGAGGTTTTTTCCCCCTAAATTGCATTATTTTGCAGTGCATCTATCTCTATTCCAATTATGTAAATTATATCCAGTAAGGTTCAGTTCAAATATCATTTCTTCCATGAGGACTTTCTCAGAAGACTAGCACTTACTTTTCATACCACATAAATTTGCTATCTTTGCTATTATTTCATGTTTTTTCATTTTGCTTTTCTAAGTAGAATATAAATTACTTAAGGAAAAGGATAACCTCCCTTTATTTGGTTTTCCATAGCACACCATAGGACCCTAACGAATACTTATTGTCTCATTCCCACAGTCACTAAAATGAGAAAACATCATTCCTTTTTCTTTTTAAGTAAAAGTAAAATAATTAGACCATTAATTCCTGATATATGTATTAGGACATATGGACATATGTAATTTTCAAAATATATGTGATAAGAGAATTCAGGTGAAAAATGTCTTTGTGCTCAGACACACAGAAAGTGATGCAAACTTCATAAATTGTTAGTTGAATTTGATACCAATTAGTGCAGTTTGCAAGGCAGAAAAACTTGTAACCAGTTTTTCCTCAAGCAAATATGAATCTGCCTTCAACCATATAGCTCTCCAGAGAAGCATCCCCAGTAGGGAATTTGAAATTAGAGTGATTGCCTGTCACTAGGTCTCCCAAGGTGTAGACTTTGAATTCAAACGTGAGTCTGTTCTTTACCAAAATGCCTTAGGGACTATTCAGGTCCTTTCCTCATAGACAGCTAAATGCCTTTAGTCATATTTGCCTTGACATCCAATGTGACAATTTAAATAGTGTATAAACTACCAATGTGTGTACCACAATACAAGCAGAAGGTAAGCAAACGTTGCTCATATGTTATGAAATGACTTAGTTTCAATGGAAGTGTAAGCGAATGTATCTGTTCCATGCTGTGAAAACAACTAAGGGGCACTTGGTAATTCTGCCTAAAGAAGAAGGTAGAAAAATTAAAATGTGTAGAAAGTAAGATGTCAAAGAGAAAGCTGAATTTCTATTACAGACAGCAAAAGACACTGTAGAGAATCCAGTGGAAGTTATCTGCCACTGAAAAAAAGTAAAATGGAAAGGAAAGTGTCTAAGAATTTTCATAAAATATATATTTATAATTTATTGTCTGAAATGAACCAAAAGTAGTGTGGTATTTAGAAATTATACACGTTTTATGGTACTTTTGAAAAATACAGGCACATTTGGTTTTATTATGCCTTACAGATATTACAATGTTTACAAATGGAAGGTTTCTGACAACCCTGTGTCAAGCAAGGCTATTGGCACAATTTTTCCAATAGCATGTACTCTTTTGTATCTCTGCATTACATTTTAGTAATTCCGTCAATATTTCAAATTTTTCATTATTATTTTTATCTGTTATGATGATCTGTGACCAGTGATCTTTGATGTTACTATTGTAATTGTTTTGAGGCACCACAAACCACACCCATATAAGACTGTGAACTTAATCCGAAAGTGTTGTGTACGTTCTCATTGCTCCACCCACCAGCAGTACTCTCTGTTCCTCAGACCTCCCTATTCCTTGAGACACAACAATATTGAAATTCAGATAAGTAATAATCCTACAATGGCCTCTATTTATTCAAGTGAAAGAAAGAGTCACTTTAAATGAAAAGCTAGAAGTAGCTAAGCTTTGTGAGCAATGCAGGTAAAAAGCTGAGATATTCTGAAAACGAGGCCTCTTGTGCCAGTTAGCCAAGTTGTGAATGCAAAGGGAAAGTTCTTGAAGGAGATTAAAAGTGCTACTCCAGTGAGCACATAAATGAAAAGAAAGTGAAACAGTCTCATTGCTGATAGGGAAAAAGTTTTAGTGGTCTAGATAGAAGATCAAACCAGCCACAACATTCCCTCAAGCCAAACCTAATTCAGAGGAAGGCCCTAACTCATTTTAATTCTATGAAGGCTAAGAGAGGTGAGGAAGCTGCAAAAGAAATGTTGGACACTAACAGAGGTTGGTTCATCAGGTTTAAGGAAAGACACCATCTCCATAACATAAAAGTGCAAGGTGAAGCAGCAAGTGCTGATGAAGAAGCTGCAGCAAGTTCTCCAGAAGATCTAGCTAAGATCATTGATAAAGGTGGCCACATGAAATAACTTTTCACGTAGACAAATGATTTCATGTAGACAAGATTTTCAATGTAGACAAAACAGTCCTCTATTGGAAAAAAATGCCATCTAGGACTTTCATGGCTAGAGAGGAGAAGTCAATGCCTAGCTTCAAAGCTTCAAAGGAACATCTGACCCGCTTGTGAGAGGCTAAAGCAGTTAACGACATTAAGTTGAAGCCAGTGCTCATTTCCAAATGCTAGGGCCTTAAGAATTATGCCAACTCTACTCAGCCTATGCTCTATCAACGGAACAACAAAGCCGGGATGACAGTTTATCTGTTTACAGCACAGTTTACTGTGTATTTTAAGCTCATTGTGGGGACCTATGGCTCAGAATAAAAGATTCCTTTCAAAATTTTACCGCTCATTGGCAATGCACTGGGTCACCCAAGAGGCGCTGATGGAGATGTACAAGGAGATTAATGCAGTTTTGATGCCTGCTAACACAATATCCATTCTGTGGCCCATGTAGCAAGGTGTAATTTTGACTTTCAAGTTGTCTTATTTAAGAAATACATTTTGTAAGGCTATAGCTGCCACAGATAGTGATTCCTCTGATGGATCTGGACAAAGTCCACTGAAAACCTTCTGAAAAGGATTCACCATTCTAGATGCTGTTAACAACATCTGAAATTCATAGGAGGAGATCAAAATATCAACATTAACAGGAGTTTGGAAAAAGTTGATTCCAACCCTTATGAATGACTAAGGGGTTTCAACACTTCAGTGGAGGAAGTAACAGCAGTGGTGGAAATAGCAAGAAAACTAGATTGGAGGTAGAACCTGAAGATGTGACAGAGTTGCTGCAATCTAAAAATAAAACTTGAACAAATGAGGTGTTCCTTCTTAAGAATAAGCAAAGAAAGTAGTTTCTTGAGATGGAATTTACTGCTGTTGAAAATGCTGTGAACACTGTTGAAATTACAACAAAGAATTTAGAATGCTACATAAACTTAGTTGATAAAGCAGAAGGAGGGTTTGAGAGGATTGACTCCAATTTCAAAAGAAGTTCTACTGTGGGTAAAATCCTATCAAACAGCATTGTATGGTACAGAGAAATCTCTTGTGAAAGAGTCAGTGTGGCAAACTTCATTGTCTTATTTTAAGAAATTGCCGCAGCCACCCCAACTTTCAGCAACCACCACCCAGATCAGTCAGTCAGTAGCCATCAACACCGAGGCAAGACCTTCACCAGCAAAAAGATTATGACTTGCTGAAGGCTCAGATGATCCTTAGTATCTTTATGCATTAAAATATTTTTTAAATTAAGTACACTTTTTAGAGATAATATTATTGCACACTTAACAGACTATAGTATAGTGTAAACACAACTTTTATATGCATTGGGAAACCAAAAGATTCACGTGACTTGCTTTATTGTGATATTCTCCTTATTATGGTGGTATGGACCTGAACTTGCAATATCTCTGAGGTATACCTGTATTATATTTACCCATGAGTTTGGTCTTTTTGAAAAGACTAAAAGGCAGAAATGAAATCCACAGGCAGACAGCCCGGGCGGCGTCCTGGGCCTGGTTAAAGATCAACCCCTGACCTAACCGGTTATATTATCTATAAATTCCAGACGTTGTATGGACAAGTGTTGTGAAAGTCCCTGTCCTGTTCTGTTCTGTTCTGATTACCGGTGCTTGCAGCCCCCAGTCATGTACCCCCTGCTTGCTCAATCGAAACCACCCCCCTCCCACCCATGGTTAAGCAAGCAGTTTGTCTAAAAAAAAACCCCTAGACGTTTGTGGTTTAAAAAAGGGTGGGAGCCAATCGGAAACTGCCGAATGTTCAAACTTCAAAATGTCAACCAATCCCAATCTTGTAACTGCAAAAATGCCCTAATCTTCTGTAACCTGTTTGTGCCTTACTATAAAAAATAGGCTTGAGCTGTGCTCGGGACCTCTCTCTTGCCCTCCTGACTACGCCTGTATGGAGAGAGGTCCGGGTTTGAACCTGCAATAAAGTGATCCCGGCCGCTTGGCTTTGACTTCGGTTTCTGGTGGTCGTCTTTGAGGGGGGTCTCGGAACTCAGGGCACATTTGGGGGCTCGTCTGGGATTCCCCCCGAGCCCACCAGACTCCAGGTCAACGGGTCATCACTAATCAGTAAGTAAGCCGGCTTTGTTGCTGTTCATCTTTGTCTCTCTGAGGAATCCCGCGGGATCTGTACTGAGGTTGGCATAGTCTTGGTGGACGCGCTATAAGACAGCCACCAGGGACCGGTAGGAGACATCCTCCGGTGCCCATCTGGGGCCTCTGTATTCTGTTGGCCCGTCTGACTCTGATCGGGAACTAAACCCGAAACGCGTTTGCGGAACTGTTGTCTGTTGTTGCTGTTGTAGACTGTTACTTGTTTAGAACTCACTTTCACTTTTCAGGAACCGCTGGACGAGACAAAAGTTACTTCAAATCCTGTTACTGATATTTCTCTGTATCCCTTTCTCTACCTCCAGGGGTTCCTGAAATGGGCGGCGCCCAGAGTACGCCACTCCCTCTCCTTGTAAATAACTTTAAAGATGTCAAAGCTACAGGCTATGACCTTAGTGTAGAGTTAAAGAAAGGAAAATTGATAACCTTCTGCCGCTCAGAGTGGCCCACTTTCGGCGTAGGGTGGCCTCCCGAGGGAACATTTTGCCTCCCTATTATCACTAAGGTAAAAACTAAAATTTTCCTACCAGGACGTTCGGGGCATCCTGATCAGATCCCCTACATCTTGGTATGGCAAGACCTTGTGGAAAACCCGCCACCCTGGCTAACTCCTTTCATACTGGCCCCAGAGCCATGTAAAGCACTGGTCGCGCGACCAGTGGAAAACTCTCACAAACCAAAAACTCCATCCGCCCCCGCGATCCCTGTGTTGCCTGACAGTCAGGACCCTCTGTCTTTGGAACCTTATCTTATCCCACCTTATCTCCCTCACCCCGATCCTCAACTTCAGGCCCCGCCGGCTGCTCTCCCGGGAGGGCACGAGGAACAAGAGGCAGCAGCCGCGCCAGTGGCAATCGAGAACGAAAGTAATTCTGGGGGGCCAACGGGACGAACGCGTGGACGCGCCCAACGTGAGACGATCTCGCGGCCCCCCGATTCCACTGTGGCACTCCCCCTGAGGGAAATAGGACCCCCTGATGATATGGGCAACCCTAGGCTCCAGTATTGGCCATTTTCCACCAGTGACTTATACAACTGGAAAACCCAGAATGCCCAGTTCTCAGATAACCCCAAAGACCTAACGGCCCTTCTAGACAGTGTTATGTTCACCCACCAACCCACCTGGGATGACTGTCAGCAGCTCCTCCGGATTCTGTTCACAACAGAGGAGCAAGAAAGAATACAGGTTGAGGCCAGAAAACTGGTTCCCGGAGATGACGGCCAGCCAACTGCCAATCCTGACCTCATCAATGCAGCTTTCCCTCTGACCAGACCTAGATGGGATTACAACATGGCAGAAGGTAGGGGAAGGCTACTCGTTTATCGCCAGACTCTAATGGCGGGTCTCCGGGCTGCCGCTCTCAAGCCCACTAATTTGGCCAAGGTATACTCTGTATTGCAGGGAAAAACAGAAAGCCCAGCTGTCTATTTAGAAAGATTAATGGAAGCCTTTAGGCAGTTTACCCCTATGGACCCAGAAGCTCCTGAAAACCAGGCGGCTGTCGTTATGTCCTTTGTAAATCAGGCCGCCCCAGACATTAAGAAAAAAACTCCAAAAATTAGAAGATTTAGAAGGGAAACAAGTCCAAGACCTTCTTCGGATAGCACAGAAAGTTTATAATAACAGAGATGCTCCGGAGGAGAGGCAAATTAAGGCCACCGAGAAAATGACCAAAGTCCTGGCTGCAGTTGTTCAAAAAGAGCAGTTACAATCAGGAGAAACCCAGTCCAAGCGCGCCCCTAGACGCGACCTGGGAAAAGATCAATGCGCATACTGCAAAGAGACAGGCCACTGGATAAAAGATTGCCCCAAAAAGAAACAGCGCCAGTCAGGACAAGGGCAGTGGCAGCCTAAACCCACACCTATACTTGTGACCCAAGATATGGATTAGGGGGGATGGGGTTCGGACCCCCTCCCCGAACCTAGGGTAACTCTGCAAGTGGAGGGGTCCCCGGTTCAGTTCCTAGTCGATACTGGGGTGCAACATTTCTTGGTCAAGCCTTATGGAAAATTGTCTGATAATTCATCTTGGGTACAAGGAGCCACAGGAATTAAAAAATATCCTTGGACAACTCAGAGGACTGTAGACTTGGGAACAGGAAAGGTGTCCCACTCCTTCCTAGTTATTCCTGAGAGCCCTTGCCCCTTGTTGGGGAGAGATCTGTTAACAAAAATGGAGGCCCAAATTCACTTCCAATCAGGGGGTCCCAAAGTGACTGACTCTCCAAACAAGCCAATATCCATCCTCACTATCGCCTTGGAGGATGAATATAGACTCCATCAGGAGCAAGTGCCTCCTGATCAAGATATCAACTCCTGGCTCCAGCGTTTCCCGGAAGCATGGGCAGAAACCGGGGGCTTAGGGCTGGCAAAACACCGCCCCGCCATATTTGTTGAAGTTAAGCCTGGGACAGACCCGGTTCGGGTTCGGCAGTACCCAATGCCCCTAGAGGCCAAAGAGGGGATTACGCCCCACATCCGCCAGCTTCTAGACCAAGGAGTTCTACGCACCTGCCACTCGCTGTGGAACACTCCGTTGTTACCTGTTCGTAAACCTAATAGTAAAGACTATAGGCCGGTGCAAGATTTGAGAGAAGTCAACAAAAGAGTCCTGGACATACACCCCACCGTACCCAACCCATATACCCTCTTAAGTACTTTGAACCCTGAAAAACAGTGGTATACTGTCCTTGATTTAAAAGATGCTTTTTTTCAGCCTACCCTTGGCTCCCAAAAGTCAAGAGCTTTTTGCATTTGAATGGACAGACCCTGAGAGGGGTATAAACGGCCAACTAACATGGACCAGATTGCCACAGGGATTCAAGAACTCGCCAACCCTGTTCGACGAAGCCCTCCACGAAGATCTGGGTGAGTACCGACGGCAACACTCCGAAATAACTCTTTTGCAGTATGTTGATGATCTTTTAGTAGCGGCCAAATCCCCGGAAGCCTGTGTTCAAGGAACTGAAGACCTCCTAAAGACTTTGGGGAAGCTAGGCTACTGGGCCTCAGCAAAAAAGGCTCAAATCTGCAAATCAGAGGTAACCTATCTGGGATACCTGTTAAAAGGGGGGCAACGTTGGTTAACCAGTGCCCGGAAAGAGACAGTCCTACGTATCCCTAGACCCCAATCAACGCGACAAGTAAGAGAATTCCTGGGGTCGGCAGGGTTCTGTAGGTTATGGATACCCGGGTTTGCAGAGTTAGCCAAGCCCCTATACCAGGCAACAAAGGAACAGCAGCCCTTCAATTGGACGAAAGAGGCTGAGTTGGCCTTCCAACAGATCAAAACCACTCTGTTATCAGCCCCCGCGCTGGGACTCACTGATGTCTCCAACCCTTCCACTTATACGTGGACGAAAGCAGGGGCGTTGCCAAAGCGGTATTAACTCAGTATTTAGGCCCCTGGCGGAGGCCAGTTGCCTATCTGTCAAAAAAATTGGACCCAGTAGCCACAGGATGGCCTCCCTGCCTCCGAATAATCGCAGCAACCGCTTTGATGGTGCAAGATGCTGATAAACTGATCATGGGCCAGGAACTACAGGTCACTACTCCATATGCCATCGAAGGCGTTCTCAGACAGCCGCCTGATCGATGGATTAGCAATGCCCGGCTCACCCACTACCAGGGGCTACTGCTAAACCCCCTCAGGATAACCTTCCTGCCCCCAACGACCCTGAACCCTGCGTCACTACTGCCAAATTCGGACTTAGAAACCCTGTTCCATGACTGCTCCGAGATATTGGCCCTTTGAGGGGGGTCTCGGAACTCAGGGCACAACATTTTAACCTGTGAAATTAAGTCTTAAAATTCTGATTTTGCCCAATTGCTTATAGGCAAAGTCAGTTAGTAATTGAAGTAATCTTTGTTTTCTTTCACCAACGAGAAAATATTGAAGTTGGAATGGACCTGAGAGATACTGAGTCCACCCCCCTCACTTTACAGATGAAGAAAATGAGGCCTGAGAGGATAAGAATAATTGCCCAAGGGGAATCTGGCCTCCTTCTCCAGGGCTTTATCACATGGCTTCTCAATCTTCCTTTGCTAACAGTGGTCTTTAGTGAAGCTTAAAAATAAGATCAAAGAAAGCTCAAAAGGGGATCTATAGAATAAAATAATACAAACTGGGGCACTGAGATGAGGTCCGTCCATTCCCTTCAAGAGAAATTAACATATAGAGATCTGAGCCTCTTTGGCCTTTGTCTTTTCCTGAGGAAGCTTCAAGAGCAGTTAACTCCGTACACCTATGAGAGTGGGACTGAATCATGGCAAAGCTATTAGTGACAACCAAGCTTCTTTCTTAAAAATCCATTTTGGTGTATGTGTGTGGGTATGCATTTAAAAGCAATAATTCATTTTATAAAAAGGTCAGTCTGAATCTATTTATGTTTCAAGGCCAAACATGAAGTATAGGGTTCAATGAACAATTTCAGAGCAGTCATGCCACCAGAGAAGTGCCATATGAGCACAGTGAGAGCCAAAGTAAAAGAAATGTATAGGATCCACTTTCTGATTTTCTTTGGTTACCAAAAGCACAATAGAGTAGAGAAGGCCACCTGGTGGTGAAATGAACCAATTAACCGTTTAATGTTAAACTGAAAAGCAAGGAAAACAGCGTTTGGGTTGTTACAAAAGGAAAACTAGAACCTGGGGCAAGAGGATAATAATCAACAGATATTACTGCAATACAGCAGATAGAAAATTGAATTGGGAAACTATTCAAGTCTGTAAAATAATAGATATTCCTAAAGTGTTGCCATAATAGTTATTATTTATACCAGGGTTTAGCAAACATTTTCTGTAAGGAGGCAGATACTGGATAGTTTAGGCAGGCTGCCCACATGGTCACTGTTCATGCTACTCAACTCCACCACTGTGTAAAAGAAGATATAGATATTTCATAAATGAATGTGCCTGGAAGTGTTCCAATAAAACTTTATTTTAAAAATGAGTGGTAGGCTGCATGTGACCTGCAGGTCATAGTTTGTCAGCCCCTGATTCTGTTTTATCTATTGAGCACATACTATTTACCAAGGACCAGGTGAAGCCCCTATATACATTACTTCATGGAATCCTAACAATAACCTTTCAAGGTAGGTGTTATTATCCCTACTTCCCACGTTTAAAAACGGAAGCCTAAAATGTTTCAGTAATTTGGAGGAAAAGGCACTAAGCCTCATTCATTAGAAATGCTTTGTGTAGCGCTATGGCCATTTTTTTCCTCTGTGATTGCACACCCTTGCGCTGACCCTCCCTTCCATTTATCTTGCAGAGGCTGCTTTCGGTTTCCCTCAGTGGTGACTCTGCTCCTGTTTCTCTACCTCATGTTCCCTTGAAATGTTGTTTGTCTCTTAACATCTTTTTCTCCATCACTTCTTTTATGTTTAAAAACTTTATGTCAGTTTTCATAACAACAGATGTAAGCAAGCATGAAAAAGAGACAAAAGCAATGTATTAAAAATAGATAGCCACATATACAACAATAAGCCAGAGAAACTGTCATATTGTGTATGCTCCAAATGGAATGTGAGCCAAAAACACAATGCTCACTCTTACATAAATAATATATTACGCATCCACTGGGAGAAGAAGTAGCTCTGTCCCTAAATGGAAGAGGTGTTTTTTTTTTGGTCCATTTTTTATGTCACGTTCTTTTTCTTTTTAAAAATTTTAAAGGCATATACTGTAAGTCATACCATCTCCGACAGGCTACATTCCTCTTCCAAACCATCCATGAACTATTTCATTAACTGTTAATAAGAGATAGTTGAAAAACCTGATGGAGAAATCCATGGAGCTTACTAAAGCCTCTCAAATATATGGATTTACCAGCAGTCTTTCAATATTAGCATATTTTCTGCTACAAAAGAGGATGGAAGTGATTTCAGTTAGATGGAGTGTAGACAAAACTGAAATAAATGACTTAAAAAAATTTTTTTTCACCAACCAGCTTTGAGCACCAAAAAATTTTCTAACTTGAAACTGCAAAAGCTTGAGAAATGTGACTATACAGAAAACAGAAGAGCTCGTTACAGAGCATGGATTTTGGCTGATCTGACAATGAATTCCACCAACAGAGAGGATTTACATTAGATATACGAAGACTTTCAGGAAAGGGAGAGTCAAACGTTTGAATGGCAGGCTGTGGAATTCCCTCTGGAAAGATCTTCAATGGAGGACAAATGCTCTTCTATATGGAATGGATAAAAACAATCCTTGAAAAAGAAGGAATGAAATGAAGGTCCTTTCAAGGTACTTGCAGTCCTGTAACACCACTGAAATTCCCACTTTACATGGAACTAAATAACTGTACAAAATCTCTTAGAGATCAACTTTGGAATGTTCAGGAGAAAAATCATCAAGCAGGTGATTCAAATCAGAAAGTATTTACTGAGTGCCAAATATTACCTAGTGCTGGAGAGATGTTCACCCCAGCAGGGTACAGTTCTGAGCAGCAGTGTGGACAACAGCAGACAGGGAACACAATTATTCACTTCGGATTAAAAAAAAAAATCGTTGTGCTCCAATGCTCCAATCAGCTTTCTGGAACTATTTCCTGAACTTGGTGAGCTCAAAACTCCCACAAGAGCTGGCTGTCACATGAGATTTCTGGCATTACTCATGGTATCCCTGGATCTTTTTGTAAACAGAAAAGGCTTCTGACAGTGTTTCCATACTTTATTTCTTTTTCTAACCCAAACTTGGACGGATGGAGCCTAGTGAAACTATCATCAAAACTTGGATTATAAGATGCTAGCCAAATTTGAATTCTTTTGCGATATTTCCATGTTACAGAAAAGATTTCAATTAGCTCAACCCTAGAGACTCATTTATACTTAAGTTAACATGAGGATTTTGGCTCCTGGTTTATAAGACATTACTTCACAGAATGGGTCTTTAGCACCACCAGGCAGATGAGAGTGAGGAAGAGGAGAGAAAAGCCATACAGACGGGAATGTTTATCATGCATATTTTCAAATTGCAGCACGTCAGCTGAGGGAAGCTAAGGAGGAAGGACAAAGTTCAGTGGAAAAACAGTAAACCGAAAAGGATGTCAAGGCGGACACAAAGAGGACCAAGAAGTGAAGTGACTACACATCTCTGTCAGATGCTAATTTGAAATGATGCATTTTGTAACATTTTCTTAATTGTTTAAAATCGTTAGAGCTCACAATTAATCACTAAGAAAAAAATTACAAATGGTCATATATGGTTATTTCTTAAAATTACGAATAGCATACAACTTTTTAAAAACAAAAATGTGGGAGAAAGTTTCAAAAGTGTTTCAGCCCTTTCCTGGTATTAGAGTAGTAACATTTAATTTTTAAATTTCCATATTCTGAATTAGCTAGCTACAGCTTTGGGAAGATAAGTCACTCTTTTACTCTCTCTTTCTCTCTCTTGCTCACTCTCTCTGTCTCTCTCTCTTTCTCTCTCATGTGCACGTGTCTCTCCCTCTCATCATAAACATGGACTAAAGAGCCAGCCCAAGTCCAAGTCCTTTCTTGTTTTCCTCACCCCCTTCTGACTACATTTTCAGAAGCACACACTCGTCTGAAGTCATATCTAATTTTCTGCAATGAATGTGTCAATAAACTCTCCTGCCAACTATGGTACAAGTACAAATTGTGCTTCTATACCTACCATTTCTAATTACTGTTCATATTCACCTACATCCATTACCTGATTTTTAGGTTTCACATTTGCACAGCACATGTTACCTTCACATGTATAAATAATCATACCCGTATGTATCTAAATATTCAAGAATACACCAGAGAATACTATGGTTTGAGAGGCTGGAGACTAGCCATACAGTTATGGTGATTAGTTGTAGATTTTTGTACCATTTATGTCTCAGATATGGGTGTCTTTGTCCTTCCCTTCCTCTCAGCCTTTTTCTTTCCCTACCACTTTCTCCTTCTCCCTAATATCAACCTGGCCAAGCCTGAGTACTCTTGGTATTAGGAACTGTCTTTACTGCACTTTGGTTTTGCAAGGAGAGAAACTTTTGTTTTATATATAACATAAAAGAACAAAAAGTTTTACATTCAATTATCACAGCATAAAAATAGTTTTGTTGAAAAATTAATGAATTGACAGCATAGTTCTGATTAATACAGTTTAATTAACTATCGAATAAGCCTTGTTGAAAATATGTGTTTCAACATATATTTATTGAGTTTCTATTATGTGCTAGGCACTGTGCTTGGCACTGGAGATATATTAATAAACAATCAATAAATAGATAAGAACCCTCCACCTGTAGTGTGAAGTCTAACAAAAAATATAATCAATCATTCATTCTTAAATTTGGTCTATAAAGTCCATATCTCAGGGAGGCACTTTTGAGTACTAAAAGGGATAATACTGTTAAAATGAAGGTTGTAAAATCCAATATGCCAAGATTTATAACATAGAAATGTGCTCCAGACTGAAACTTGGCATATATGAAGGAATTTTGTACAGTTATTTATATATGCATTATTTAAATGTCTTGGGACTATAGCATATCTGATTCAAGGAATCTAGCTTCATTCAAATTCAATCTTGGTGAAAGATTTTTTTTAAATTAAATAAGTTAATACTTTGTATACATGTATATATATATATATACACACAACTAAACGTATGTGAATAAACACATTTTATGTATGTGTACTTCCTCCACAAACTTCCCAGCTTTTAAGGCTAAAATGAGATGACAAGGGGAGTATTAAAATTCACACATTTTCTTTATGTAAATGTCTATAAGCATATGGAATCAACTACTTAGGAAAGCAGCTGAAATAGTAAGTTTAGATGAGTTTCAGTAGGGTATAGCTATCCTTCTGGAGAAAGGCTAGAGCTCTGTGGTTTGAGAAACTTTAGAAGCGAAATTGAAATAAACCCAAAGGCCATAAGAGCGTTAGCCTCGTTGTTTCTTTCCTAGCTTGCATGTGTGTGTATGTGTGTCTGTGTGTTTTGTGTCTTATGTAAATGAATCAAGCTTCAGCAGGAAGACCACTCCTTCCTTCTTTGCTTACCCCAGTGTGCCTCATTAGGGATAGAGTGTCACAGAGTGCTTAGTTTAACAATGTATGAGTTTCACAAATGCCCACATTATTAAAAATATGCTTAGGAAGGCTCTTGTTTCTGAGAACTGAAATTGCTTCCTCGACAGGACTAGAAAATGGTTTTTCTGCAAATGATATTCCTATAGAGCATCTCTCCATGGGGACCCTCCTTCAGTAACTTCCTTTGGCATAACAGGATCCAGGAGGTTGAATCCTCTGAGGGCAATGCTGCCTTTAGTGCATCTTTCAAAAAGCATAAATATTTTCATCCTTAGCTTTCCTGAATCTAACAAAATGCAGGAGGCCCCAGTGAGGCTCAGCATGGCAATACTTCCCCAGGGTATTGAGGTGCTTCAGAAAGTTTGGGGGCTTTCACAGAACAGCCTGATGATTAGCTAAAGAGCCAACCCAAGTCTATCACCTTTTCTTTGCAGATATACCATCTAACATTTCTTTCTTCTATCTTAGCACAAAAAGCTTATATAGAGGGAGGAAATAATGTTCTTGCAAGAATCTACCTGTTGTAGAGAAGACATTGGGGCAACAATGAGCAGGCAAGCAAAAGACCATGAGCATTGCAGCCACCCAGACAGGGTTCAAACCCCAACTTACTTAGTTCTTGTGGTAGTTATTAGTACAGGTCAACAAATATTTCTAGCTTTCCACATTTCAGGCACATGGTAGGGCTGCATTTCCCCCATCTACTTTGAAGTTGGTTGTGGCCATGCAATTAGTTCTGGCCAAACATTTTGAGTGGAACTGATGTGTTTCTTTCAGGCAGAAGGCTTAATGGCCAGAGTGAGACCCACCAGAGCTCCCTTTTCTCTCTACCATAGTAAGGGAATATTTAAGAGGGAGGCTGCTCCATTAGCCTAAGTCTTAGAGTGAGGACAATGCCAAGCAGAGCCAATAGCCAACCTGTGATGGACATGTAGTAGGCATGAGAAATAAATCTTTGCAGTTTTAAGCCTGAGATTTGGGGCATATTTGTTATCTCGGCATACCCTAGCCTAACCTGACTAAGGGACTAGTTCTGTGCCTTTTAGGCTAGCCTCCTAACTTCTTTATGTTTTTGGCTCAGGACCTATGAATTAATGAAAATAATCAAGATCCCTGTGAGCATTAAATAAGATAATGTGAATGGGGCACTGACACAATCAAATTTATTAGTAAAATCTTACTATTTGACAAGTTTCTTTCTCCCTCTATCCTATGCCCATCTCAGTACCACACAAACAGGCTCACATATACATACACATAAACACACTTCTCTTTTTATCAAATGTTGAAGAAAATAACATCGTTTTTGTTCCCTTTTCTAGATTTCTTCTCTCTACCCACTCTCTTCCCTTACCAATGCCTTTCTATTTTAGCTAGATATTAAAATTGATATTTAATTCAATATCATTATCCTGCCCCTTCCCCACAGAATGTCTGCATTCAGTAGAGTGCATTCTTCTTTACGTCAAAGAAATGAATCTTGAGAATGGGATTAAAGGCAGTATGGTCAGTTGGTAATGGAGCTAGTTGGGTTGGAGAATTTCCTAATACTCCAAATTGATATCCCTTGGACAAGCACAAATCTACTTCCTTCCAAAGTTAGACAATGTTATGAGATAAGGACACAAAGGAAGTTAATGAGTTTATGTATGAAAGCACTATGGGAAAGCTTTTCCCTTGGGACTTACCATCTATTCTGAACAGGTACCAGGACTTCTTTTGAAATAACTGAAACGTTACCTAGGTACCTTTTAGCTCCACATTCCTGCTTTAGGAATACATTCAAGAAGTTACAATAAACTATACAAACTAGAATGATGATAAAGACAAATTATTTAGACTAAAGAGCGTATGTATCTTATACATTTCCTTGTGGTTATAATTATGATAACCAATGCCTTCCTGATGTAATTACATGGAACATTAAGCCTGTCATTTATCTTTTTTATATTAATACCCCTTTGTCAATGATAATACTTGGTTTTCATCTTTAAACTTTGATACTCTTTTTTAAAACAAAATAAATAACCCCATTCATACCATAGCTGTCTGTAAAGTTTAATCACACATCATATAATTTTTTGCCAGCCTAAAACCAGATTAGCCCCAATATGAATATAACCACTAAAGATAAGTAATTTAAAAACGGGGCATGCTAAAAAGCAGGTGAGGGCCATTGCTATGAAGTCACTGACCTGAAACATATACATAGTATTGAGTAGTTCAGGAGCCAAAGATGGCAGTGATCCAAAAACTCTTTCTTATTAGAAATTTAAATGTTCCTCTAATTTCTTTTCTAGAAACTAGAAAGAAATCTACAAATATCTGGGGCTAAATCAAAAGCTATCAGATTAACAAAAGAGGGAATACTACACATTCCTCACTAATTAAGTAAAAGTCATTTTTCAAAAAATTAAAGGCTGAAATTTTTTGCAACTTAATCCAAAATTTTATTAGCAAACTCTAATTATTATCCTGATTGGAAGTCATAAAATCTCCCAAACAGGTCACCTAATTTAAGTGCTATCTGTAATCATTTGGATTTTAACATGATGGTTATTACTTATTACCCTGAAACCAAGCAGCACAATGAGATATTGATTACTTTTAACCTTTAGATCCAAGGATTTAAGAAAGGTCAGAGGACGGGAATACTCTGCCTCTCTTGGCTGGCAAAGGGATAGCCTTCAGGAGAATTCAAATGATTCCCATTGGCTAAGTACATCCAAGATTAGTTTATTCTCTAGGCTAACAAGAAATGATGATACTTTTAAAAATAACACTCGGCACATATTTAGTGAGCATTACCTTTATATAACCAAAGGCCTCAGATGTGCTTCACATCACAGCAAGTCTCAGACTGTTAACCCTTTACCAAGTTTTGTTTGTGGAAGCCTCTTTATTGAAATGAGATAGTAAATATAGGAGCATTTGTTGGAATAAACTTATCTCATTGAACTCAGAGTTCTAAGTACATTCCAAAAGGCTGAATACAATCATTGGCCACTGTTGGCCACTAGCATTTCTTTTGGTTTTCTTTTTCCATGACAGCATTTAGAAATATTTTTCACATTTGTGCTGCTAAAAGCAACGAGTTCTAGGTAGGGTCCAGCAGAATTACAGGCAAGAGAAACATAACTGTTATGTGTTAGATTAATTTGCAGAACACTTGGCATTATTATTGCCAAGTCGTCAAATTGTTCCAAGTTGTTCCGGAAGGTTGTTATTAATAGTATGTTTTCTGAGGAAAGTTCTGTCTACTTTTGGAACTGCATTTCTGTTGCCAAGGAAACTCCTTTAAGCACAGTTTTCTAGGAGCACACTGCTGCTTTTGTTTGCCAGTGTCCTATTCATATCATCTAAGTAAGCGTTTTACGTGCTCCAGCCTTCAGTCCCAAATGTTGAAGTTTTAGCCCATTTAAGTTGCTTTTTCAAACATAACTAATGGCTGCTATGATTTCCCTCTCTCCCTTTCTCTCCCCTCACTCTCCACTCTCCATCCAAGCCCCCCTCTCCCCGCCTTCTTCCCACTCTGCCTCCAACATGCCCAACTCTTACTATTCAAGTTTTATTTTTTTAAACAGTTGCATTAGGGCAGAGAGTTTTCACAAGTTTTTGATAAATTAACTTTAATTTGAATAATAATTCCATAGGTTGTAGCATTAGTCCTTCAAGTGTTAATTATCTTTTCACTCTAAAATTAATGTACTCATTTCCTACTGACTCCTCTACCCCATTTATTGAAGTGCTGAGGAAAACATGTCATTGAGTCCTGAGCCAGCCCTGTTGTTGTGATTAAGCGTGGTCACATGGCCCATCTCTGCCAAAAGGAGGGCCCTGAGAAAAGGTGACAAAGACAGTGATTTCCTGTCAGCAAAGAGTACGACAGGGCTGTCTAGAAGTGATGCAAATGAGGGGAACTTTCCCCACGGCTTGTTTGATCCACTCTAGGCCAGAGCCAGCCAGGCCAGGGAGAGAAAGAGCAGCACAATGCCTCAGAGGCCAGCCCAGAGAGCCAACGCACCTTCCGGACAGTAGCTCACCCGCTAGAGACAAAAACTGCTGGCGGGGCTTCCCTTCCTTGCCCCTCCACACACAGAGCCAACTATTTCTTGGCATCCTATTCTCTTAACATCTTTTTTTTTCTTCTTAAAGAAGTGATTCAAATAGGAATTACAGGCTCCAGCACGAACAGTGTTTCAAACATTGTTGAGAAACCACATTCATCTACTTTTTCTTCCCCTAAACATTTTCAGGATAAGTTTTGCCCTCTCTCAAAAAAAGAAAAAAAAAAAAAAGGAAAAAAACGTATTCAAGTATTCATAGCAAACACTGATTCATCAAAGCTCAAATTAATATGACAGTTAATCTAAGGAGTTTTCAAATTTTAATAAAAATAAAACAACAAATTCATTTCTAGATAAGCAGTAGAGACAATCTACGTCTTTCCATTCTGATCACTTTTTAAATGACTAGATAATGCTATTTGAAATATTATAATGAATTTAAGCATATTCTTCTGATCTTAATGGAGTTTTAATCTAACATACAATTAAGTTATACAATTAATCTACAAGGAAAAGAGGTAAAAAATTATCATTAAGTTCTTGTGCCTGATATATCTAGTATGTTTTTACCTTGACTGCTTCAATAACTGTAATTTGTTTCATTTTGAACATCAGGGTAGAGATGTAACACTCAACACTGAAATTCCAATATAAGGCCTAATTAACAGAATTTAATTTTTTGACACAGTCCTTCTATTCTATACAAAACCATGTGAATTTTTTTTTTTAAAGTTAATGAATTTTCTTCTATTTCAAGTCTAGCTACCGTGACCTGGACCATGAACCAACCTAACATTACACTTTCAGGAGCTCAAGTTTAGTCATAAGAATATCAAATCACATCTGAAATTAGTTAGATCAATTTGGTCCAGAACAAAATAAAAGAGAGCTATTCCAGAAGGTTGAAATGTGTGAACTTATAAAATATAGGAATAGTGTGATTAATCTGTTTTCTGTGATCAGTTCATATCTATGACAACATTATTTTGATATCAATAGTTATAAAATAGCAACTCAACTATGTTCCATTTTTCTTCTTGTACTCTATATTTCCTATTTCTCAGAACTTCTATTTCTATTCCATACATATTTGTATTTAATAATTATTATGGTTAGAAATTTATTTACCATACCATTCTAAGCCCTTATATTTAAAAAAAAAATCCTAAAAGAAAATGTTTTCACATCTAAGTATCAAAACAAAATATCTTCAAAGGAAGTTATATCTCTTTTTCATATAGAGAGTATACATTTTGCAGTTGGACACATTTCCCTCTTTGCTTTCACGACCAGGAAACTCAAAATATAACACTGGGATCACGTTTTAGTAACTTTATAGGGCTTTACAGTTTATATACAGGCATATTAACTCTTCTTACAGATGCAACTTCTAGTCTATGTATATTTTCTCCAGTCTGATTTGTATTTATATTTTTTAAATATTTGTATTATTTTCGTGTTGATTCTTAGAAATAACCTTAAATTCATAGCAGGGTAAAAATGTAATTGATCTGTTTAGTAGCCATGGTATTATATAAATGAATGGCCCTTTTCCTTTTAAACAGAGGGCATGTTTGGACTTCTATGAATGGAGCCACATGAGTAACTAACCTTCAAAATTAAGTACAAAATCCTTAGTATAAATTATATGAAAGTACAAGGGTCTTAGTTGAATTGGATACTTATTTAGTAGTATTTTAAGCTGGGAGAGTTATTTTTAACCCTTTATAAATCATGTACAAATCATGTTGCTTGACAATGGGGATATGTTCTGAAAAATGTATATCCCTGCTATAATCTCTCCTTTTCTCCCCACCTCACTTTCTGCTCTCCATCCAATCAGTGTTTCATGATTTCGTCACTGTATGAACATCCTAGAGTGTACTTAGATAAACCTAGATGATAGAGTAGATGGTGGAGACTACTACACATCTTGGCTATACAGTAGAACCTATTGTTCCTAGGCTACAAACCTGGACAGCATGTTACTATACTGAATACTGTAGGCAACTGTAACACAATGGTAAGTATTTGTGTACCTAAACATAGAAAAAGTGCAGTAAGAATATAGTATTATAACCTTATGGGACAACCACTGCATATGTAGTCCATCATAGGCCAAAAATCTTGTTACGCGGCCCATGACTGTAATCTAATATTTTATTGATGAGAAGCAGGTAAGCTCTCATTCAAGGAACAAATCTATAAGTGGGGTGTTTCAGTGAGCGTCATACTATCTGAAAACTCGTGTTCAATTATAACAATAATCACCGGGCTGCAACTTCTGAATTTGGTCCTTCAAATTAACCCTTGGAGTCTGGAACTCCATACCAACATAGGATCACTAGGAGGTCTGTCATCTGTGCTCTGTAGGTAGCAGCAAACTGGCAGTCCTTTGTGCATAGGTAAGGAGTCCCTGACAGGGCACACCCTCACCATACTACAAAGTCAGCTGTAGCTTCTGGGGAGGACAGTGCAGCAGCAACAGCAGCAGTCTGAGCTACAGCTCTCAAATCGTTGAAATGCTTCAGGTCACTCAGTCTATAACACTTAGAGGATGGGGGAGGAGGTGTCCTGAGCTTCCCCGAGCCCAAGAATAATGCCACCTTTGATCTGTAGAAATGAAAAAATGGAGCTTTTCCTTCACAAGTGGGTTTTAAATATTTCTCCATTAATAGTTAATGCACATGCAGACCAGCAGAGTGACAGCTCCCTGTGATTATGAATTCTGGCGTCGTAACTCTAGTCCAAATAGGAGCTGAACTTTCAAAATCATAGTGGTTACTTTTGACAAATTAAATTGTCCTACTTAGGAAGATAGGAGGAATGAAGAGAAAGAAAGTGAGAGAGTGGGTGCAAATTTTCCTTCGAGGTAATTCTCAGGTTGAGGAAGAAAAAATGAGAAAAGACTACATTGGTGTTTTCTAGGCTGACGATATTGCCGATGTTTGTTAGAAAATAGATATAGAAGGCTCCTATTCAGAGGTAAAGCAAGACAGATAAGGGGGAAGGGAAGTCATTGGCAGCATAACTCACTGTCTCAAAACAAAGATGTTTAAGGGAATGTTTAGTTTTTAATAGGAATTAGGTTGCTTGAGACTGCAGTTTAAAATTAACTCAAAAAATGGTCTTAAATTTCTAACAATATAAAAATAACAAGAAATAGTTTAAATAGAAAGTCCACTTTATAGCCCATTGCAGTATTAGGGTTTCTGAATTATGTCAAGTTGTACTAATGTAGTCTTTGACCATTAAATCCAAATATTTGTCTTTATAAATTCCTTGTGTGTTTTGCTAGCTTTGAATAGCCTAAATATCACAATAGATGCTCTACTCAGGATATCTGCTGAGTGGATAATCTAGGGTTTCTGTATTTCATACAATCTGTAGTTTCATATTTAGGAGGTAAAGCTAGCTGATTTTCTAGTGGAGACCAGGATATAAAAATATATAGGTAAAGTCAGGAAGGTAATGCCTAATGTTGAAAAAGCTAAATAAGCTTCACTCTCACTGACTAGCATCTTACTAGATTTTATCTAACCTGACATTTCTAAATGCATACCTTGGGGATCAACCTAGGACTTTGTAAGTGCATGAGTCAGGGTTTGGGTATAAATACTCCAGGAAAGGAGTTGAGTGATGAAATACAGAGAGCCACCGACGGAGAGAAGAACAAAGGTTTTAAATGCTCTAATAGAAGGAATAAAGATTCAGTCCTGCTCTGTAGTTTCCTAGGATTTTTGCCATCAGTCGGCTGAAGATCTCCCTTAAAAGTTTCACCTCATCCTTTTCATTAGTACCAGGGATGATGAGCTTCACTTTCATCCTTGATTTTTAAATTCACAACTGTTGGTTCAATATCAGCTATATAAGGTGTTTGTTCAATAATGTATACAGTACAAGTTTAAGGTATTTTCCTTGGTGTTATATAAGTATTTTAAAAACCAAAGATGGTATAGATATGTTGAGATTGACTGGGAAATGCTGTAAAATAGGTTGGGAGGTCTTGAGTTGTCACAATGACTGGGGAACATGAAGAGTAAATGTTCTGTAGTGTTAAAGACAGGCCCACAAACTGAAAAAAAAAAAAAAAAAAAAAAAGTTTTGCCCTAAATGTCAATAGTGCCCGTAATAAAAAATGTTGATAAAGCACTGGTATCTTTTGGGGTCAACAAATAAAAAGATTAGAGATAAATAAGGTAGTCTCAAATTGTATTTAAAACCTAGCAAGGCCTGGGCACCAATTGAAAAGCTTTATTCCTTCAGGGATCTCTATGATCAACAGACCATAAATACCCCTTTCTCAAGGCATCAGTTCAGTTGATTCCTGGAAAAGCAGATTAGAATAGAGGAACAGGATATTGAAAATATTGACCTAACCTGGAAATCCCTGAGGATTCTTGGGAAGACATGAAATTAATTCTTCTCATCAGTTTTTCTAATTTAGGAGCCACCTGAAGTTCTACACGACTCCTCAGTCAATATCCTCAGGATTGTTCTGGAGGCTTCCAAGCCTCTGGAATAATTTGGGAGCACACATAAAGAAAGACCCTACAGACTTGCAGCATTTTCTACTGGTTTCTAACTCAATCTTTAATTTTGCTTATAAGCCAAATGCAAAGTTAGTGCTGGTCTAATGAGCAGAGCTATGTTAAGCACCTAAAAGCAGAAGAATGGTGACAGGACGTGAGTCACAAATGAAAAATCACAGTACAGAAAATGTCTGGAAAAATACTATAATCCAGAAGTTCTGAGTGGGTGGAATAATGGCCTTCGATATGCCAGAATGGGAATTTTCAGGCAAAGCACTTATAAGGAAACCGCAAGAAAAAGAAGACTGCATGTTTGTTCAATGATTTCCTATTAATTGTGATGTAAATTATATGAATGTGATTTTGACAAAGAATAGCACTGTTTCTGAAAAAAATGGTGGCTTATGTGCAAAATACAAAATGCATCAAGAAGAAAAGAAATGTTATTTGGCACCATGAGTGCAATAAAGTCCGAGATAATGGCCTATGGTTAGGTAACCTTTTATATTTTTCCCGTTTGGCTCAATTTTTAATACTTAAGTCTTAGGGATAAAATATTTTTCTATCACTAAATTAATATAGATTTATACACGTTTTCATATGTAATTCCTGATCCTGATGTGAAATGTGAAGTCATCTAGTTTTAGCTAAATTCGGTTGAGACTGTTACCGTGACAATATGTTATGCCAGAAGATATATTAGATAGCTGTGTTGTTAGTGTGGACAGCTATCCATACAGGAAACAGCTAACAGTCAACAAACTCAATTAATGTTGGACTGAACTCTTTAGAGAATAAAATGTCCCCATTTGCTGGGTCCCTGGGGAGCTTATATCTTCTCTTAACTGAGATGATTCCTAGGGGACACTAATTAAAGTCAACCAGACTCTTGAAAAGTACAAATATCTCTCTTTATGGGAGCTAAAAGTTAAAATAATTTATTAAAGAATGGTAATTTAAAATGATAACATTGAAGAAGAAAGAAGGCAACTTTTATTTGACCTTGAATGTACTTCTTATCCTATAAGAAATTTTAAAAACTAGAGGGTAGTTGTTTCTTGTCATTATACTGTTGCTGATTCTGTGGTTAGTTATTAATTTTATTTTTTATGATTCACAATCTGCTCTTTGAAATATGCCATATGCTCAAAGCAATTCAAGGATGAAAACTGTCAGAATTACTCCAATAAAAATTGCCTAAATGAGGAAGATTTACTGCAGTCTGATATTTCAGTGGAAAGTCCCTCTTCCCTCCCCTGACAGCTTTTTCAGACACTGTGAATCCTGCAACCATTTTTTTAAGGCAAAATCACATGATTGCTTTATAACTGCTAAGACTGTTTAAGTAGAATTGGTAAAATACAGTAGGTTAAGGGTGAATTAGCAGACATGGAAAACAATATAGATAGTTATTAGATGGATTGCCTGCAATCAATACATGAGTTTCAAGCCAGTTTTCTTAAATCACATGGAAATGTATTGACGTAATATGACAACGTCTGCTCTATGTATCACTAATAAACATTAAATTGGATGAGCCCTGTAATTTGGCAGCAGCAAGCCAAACCAAAGGCAAATTTCTTTTTTCCCTGGGAAGATCTGAGGGGTAGATAGAATCCACCTGAGTGCTCCAATCGTACCACGTTTTGTTAAATGTTACTAGTCCATTTATCCTTCATTTTGTTTCAGTCTATTTATGAATGCAGTTTCATTTATTGCTATTCATCTTGAAGATAAATCTTTGTCCTTCTATAGAATTACAGCAAATAGAATGTGATAAAGGGAACTTTCTTGCAATTATGATGTCGGTGCAGCCTGTCAGCACACAAGGGATGGAAATGAGTTTGGGGACAGGGAAGGGAATTCTAATAGACACCATGATACATACAATGAACGAAAAGATATCCTGAGAGACAGAGAGACTTGTCAGGCTAATCAGATCTTCCACAGCAAGGTAAAGGCAGGAAGGGTAGCTCTAACCTTGTAAAGATGCTGCTGCTGCTCCTCTGACATCATCAGGTCGTGGCTGTCCATCACAAGGGACTCCATGTCAATCAACCAATCCCAGAGCTCCTGATATTCTGAATCAAAGTCCAGAAGCCTGAAGATAAGGCACAAAATGTAGTACGCATAAATACAGTGTAGTTGTTAAAATCTCATATTAGAATAATATATTCTTGAAAACCCATGATGTTCCTAGTGATATCTACAAAAAGAGAAGAGAAAATTTCTATGTTGTTACACAGTGGGCAAAATAGAAACTCAAACCTGCGACACAGCCACATCTTAGATTGTGAAAACATAATATGCAATTCCAATGCTCATACCTGAGACATGTTATGGCTATTTCCATTTTCTAACCCTTTCTGAGGATTTGCAGCACTTGAACAAAATGATCGCCGCCGCATCCTTAAAAAAGAGCACTGCCATTTAATAGACTGAGAAATAGAGAGTCAGTGACTTGTAGAAGGTTACATGGTCCCACATTTTGGGTAAGAACAGCACCCTCAAAATTTGAACTCCTTTCCCCTCTACTAGATTTTCTATAGTATTACATCTAACAGATTTATGATTAAGAATAACAATTTAACTAATTTCTCTATAATGATCACTATCAGATCCAAATATATTGATATATACTATCAGATCCATAATACTATTTTCACTGGGAAATCTCTCAATCATTTATCTGTCCCTCTGCTATCTATCTGCCTATCTCTGCAAACATATATCCTACATTTATTGTTATGGATGAGTAGTCAGCATTTCAGCTTAACACTCAGAGATAGGCTTGAGTGACTCTGGTAAGCCAGTGAGAACCAGTGGCAGATCCAGTATTAGACAGGTGTTCCCCACAGACATGGAGGAAACAAAGGTAAGGACAGGAAGTCAAAACAATGAATCTTTGAATAGCCAGCAATCATTAAAATTCAAAGGAGGATCACTATGGTTTTCAACAAAATAAATCATTAGAATAAGGAGCTTAAAAGGATTAATGTGATTCTCTATTGAAAGCCTGGTGAATAAGTAAAGCCCAGATTCTTCTAAAACACTGTGATCTGAAAATGAACGTACAGAATAAAAAACTATGACTTTGTCCTTTACCCCCAAAATCATCCCACTAACAGAAATCCTACAGTCTTGTCAAATTGTAACTGAGCAAAACCCTATCAGTACTAATGAGGCAGCAGCCTCAGGTATGAATCTGAATTTTTCAGTTGAGCTTTTTATTACTACCTGTTCCTGTCTCTGTACATTAAATGACTGCTTTCCATGAAAATATAAATCCACTTTTAATAACTTATAATTTAATCTTAATAGATGTGTTAAAAAATTTAAGGTGTGCCTGGTGATGAGGGTGAGGGCGAATAGATCTAGGATTGTCTATTTTATTTTAATTATTTTATCATAATTATAAAGATCCCTGATTAGAACTATAAGTACCCAAGGGCAAGGAGCAACACAGGCTAACATGTGGAGTTTATTAATCAATGTTTACTGAATGCCAATGATGGGTACAGTTAATATACTTAAAACCTTTAGTAAGGCTATGGTGGCCTAGAGCAGTGTTTCTGAAACTAAAACGTGCATACAGTGCAACTGATCGTCTTGTTAAAAAGAAGATATTGATTCAGTAACTGTTCTAGGGTGGGGCTTGAGGAAGATATTGATTCAGTAACTGTTCTAGGGTGGGGCTTGAGATTCTTCATTTCTAACAAGTGTTGGCAACACTGATGGTCCATGGACCACACTTTTTTTTTTTTTTTTTTTTGAGATGGAGTCTCGCTTGTTGCCCAGGCTGGAGTGCAATGGCTTGATCTCGGCTCACTGTAAGCTCCGCCTCCCGGGTTCCCGCCATTCTCCTGCCTCAGCCTCCAGAGTAGCTGGGACTACAGGCGCCCGCCACCACACCCAGCTAATTTTTTGTATTTTTACTAGAGATGGAGTTTCACCGTGTTAGCCAGGATGGTCTCGATTTCCTGATCTTGTGATCCACCCACCACAGCCTCCCAACGTGCTGGGATTATAGGCATGAGCCACTGTGCTGGGCCCATGGAGAACACTGAGTAGCAAGGACCTCCAGCATATATGTGAAATCTGAACTAGTATCCCATTTCAAAATACTAAAACAAAACAAAACCCAACCACTATAAAAGGACCAAACAAAAAATAAATCATCTGGTTTTCTTTATTGACTCTGTGACTAATAAGGAATAACTAATAAACATTTCCTTATGTGATAGGTATAACTATATGGAAATACTTCCCGAATTATGGTCGCTATTTCTTTCCCCTTGCACCCTCCTATATTTTAACCATAAAGACAGAAAAGGTGGAACGCCACCCACAAAATTAGAAGAGTATATGATTCAAGGGATTATTAAAGCAAAGGGGAAAGGAAGAGAAAGCTCACCCTTTCCATGTCAGAGGATTTGGAGAATAAAAAAGAATAAGGCAGGAGGAGCAGGTGCTCAGATGTGTGTGCTTCTCTCTCTTGGCCTAAGACCTAGAAAGGAGGCATGTGAAACAGGCTGGGAAAAAAGCCCAAAGCACAAGGATGTTAACTCCATTTCCTGGTCAGAACTCTGGGAGGAAATTGCCTCATACATTGTCCCCACAATAACCTGGAGTGGGGATGTTGTAGACAGAGAGAGATCCTTAGTTAGAATTCTCTTTGCTCTGTTGTTCTCTCATTCTCCCAAGAAGAGACTCCAAGGTTCTTGAGAGTTCAGCTGGTGAACTTGAAAGAGGCATTGCCATGACAACAAAGGCACAACGACGGCCTCTCTCCAACAAAAGGAGAGCCAGGTGGGTCTCTGAATCCAGACCACAGGGAGTTGGCAGGGTCAGTGAGGGCTGAGTTGAGGCTTAGTCAGCAAGAAATACCACCGAACCCTGACCAAGTCAAGAGGTAACAATATAAGCTAGACCAGCTACAGCCCTCTGTGGGAGGAAGCCTCATAATATCCTTGAAAAAACCCATTTCAATAAGCCCAGCCAGCCTGTAACTAAGCACTGTGTTAAGCCAGGGGACTCCATTGCACCCCAGAATTACAAGATCATGTAAATCCCTATATGCTCAGATGTCTTCTTGGAGAAAATCATGGAGACAATTAGAAAATCTGAAAAACAGAGCATTGATCCCAAGAGAGTATTTCCTAAAGCGAATGTTAATTTATTAGAGAGGCTATAATGTGTCTGAGAGCCTAAACTGTGATCTTAAAGCAAGTTTTCTTCTTGCTTTTCTAGGAAAGTATGAGTGTAGGGTGCCTCATAAAAATGATCAGTCAGCAAGAGAAAAGAAAGAAGTTTGTTTCTTTTTCATTCATGTGTACCACAGAAAAAGAAATTTTGATTATGACTAAGAAATTCAAGGGGAAGAGATGAATTTGTTATCTTTGCATCCTCAGTGTCCAGCATAGTCCCTGGTGATTGATGATAAAGGAATCTAGATAAAGAAACCAAAAACCTTCAGTGGGGCAAGAATGACTTCAGAAAAGCAGCACGTATCAGCAGATATAATAGCATCTCATCGCCAAAGGCCAATACCAATACAACTAGTGCCATGAACAGGCTACTTTACTCATTCTTTACGTGAGATTTTGTTTTTACTATATTAAAATGGTAAATTCACTTACTTAAAATGATTATATGTAGTAGATGTTAAATTAATGTTAATTGCCTTCCCCTTTCTTTCACATCCTCCTCTTTTCTATAGTGAAAGATAAATAAAGGAGGTTTATGAACATGAGAATTATTAATGAATAGTTTTCAAATAAATTTAAAAATACATAAAATAATAAAATGCTCTGAAGCATGGAAATTTTTTCACTGGCTTTTTAGCATACATTTATATCTATTGAACTGTTTCCTTCTATTATTCTCCTTATCATGGGCCTTGGAACAAAAGTCACTTAAGACTTTTTCTCAAACAGTCCTCACTGGAGACCTGCAAGTAGCAAATGAACCTAATACAGATACTCACCCTTTATCCACTCTAGTTTGTTTTCATCCTAGCAGAGAATATTTAGATTTGATATTTGATTTGTTAGATACAGTAAATGCCTTGGTACCACATTTTGTTTCATTGGTACACAATGAGCACCAATGTCCTAAACAACAAATTCTCACAAAATCTCAAAACAGAAGACAAAAACCTTTTTCTTAAAAGCATTTGTGCCTGATTTCAGATTCTTGGCCATGTGTTAATCCACAAGTTGGAAAAGACCTGAAATTTTTCCACATTTACTGAAATCAAACATATAACAACGGCAAATCAAAGCCAGGCGCAGTGGCTCACACCTGTAATCCCAGCACATTGGGAGGCCCAGGCAGATAGATCACCTGAGGTCAGGAGTTTGAGACTAGCCTGGCCCACATGGCGAAACCCCACCTCTACTAAAAATACAAAAATTATCCAGGCATGGTGGCACATGCTTGTAGACCCAGCTACTTGGGAGGCTGAGGCAGGCGAATTGCTTGAACCCAGGCAGCAGAGGTTGCAGTGAGCTGAGATCATGCCACTGTACTCCAGCCTGGGCGACAGAGCAAGGCTCTGTCTCAAAAAAACAGTGGCAAATCAGAAATAAATTACTGAATTTCTTTGCAGGTCCTTTCTAAAGATTCTGAAATTACCACAATTTAATGTCCCCATTATTACAGGAAACTTCTTAAGTAAGGAAAGAGTTCACTTTCTTATGTTTATGTTACTTGCAAAGGCATGCATTTTGAGTGATTTTATAAGACAATGTGCTCCAGGAAAAGTTCCAGCTACTCTACAGGAAAATAGAAAAGATCTGAACAAGTGAATGTATCAAGGGTAGGGCAGAACTAGCTAACACGTCTGTATTCCCATGGAGAATACGCTGATTTTATCAGCTGAATTCAGAACCAGGATCTTCTCTTGAATTTCTAGTGACAACTGCTCTCATCTCTCTGTTTTGAAAGGAGAGAGGTGATTAAAATTGTGGCAAGTAGCTTATAATCTTATAGGAATACAAATACAAGAACTATGAGTCCCTTTTGGAGGGACTTTCCTCATAAAATTTTCTTTGCTTGGGTTTATGTCAAGGCAGTCACTCTCATTTGTAATCTCCTAGATGTTAAAAGGCCTGTTAGCATACCATTTTAATACTCTATGTATATGTTACAATTTCTATGAAAGTGTTATAAAGCAGATTCATATATACTCTATGAAAGTGTTCATATATACTCTATGAAAGCAAACATTTGACCAAAATGTATTCTTTTTGATACTTTTTATTTAAATTGCCATATACTTGATCTTAAATGGGTTCACAGTAAAAGAGTTGGACATTCTGATGTAGGTAGCTTAATCATGTTATGGGGAGAAAAAGTCCTCTAACTTGAAGTCAGTTTTTCTTAGATAAATATAGAAGTATAAATGTATTTGTTTTATAGTTTAAGGATCTAAACAGACAAGACTATAGAGAAACAGATGTGCAAAATGTTTCTTTAGTGTTTAGTTTTAAGTTTGGGTTTAAGTACTGTGGGCTCTAAGTATTTCACAGCATCTTGCCCACCATTTTACTTTGCCTTTTTAAGGTTAAAAAAGATTCTAGGGCTTTTATAAATAAATCAAATACTAACAACCTTATTCAGTATCATTTTTCTGCAGATTTGATGGTAATATATTACTGGTGAGGCCAGCATAGTTTAAGAAATAATCCTTCCTCTAAACCCTGATGGGAGTTATATTTGACTAGCTAAGTGTTTGAATACATAAATGCATTCAGCCTTTGGTATTTAAAGTGAGCATCATTAACTCAACATTTCAACTTAAACTTTGCTTAAACGATAAAGTTTCACCCAAGTGAAATCAATGGGAGGTGTGTGTGAATATATGAGGTTTCAACTGGACTCACTAAGGAATTTTGATGAAAACAGACAACCAAATTAAGAAATCATCAAAATAGAGCAATTATTGGTTGAAAAAAATATGTAACACTAAAAATCCTCACAGGTTTTCTACCTAAGGCTGAGTAATCGTGTGTGTGTGTGTGTGTGTGTGCGCGCGCGCGCGTGTGTGTTTTGGGGCACTTAAGAATACATCTTTTGTATGCTTAATGTTAATTCACACTAAGACATCTAAAAACACCAGACTGGTTCCTGAAATACCACCTGTCTATATTGGGAGTTCTATTAAATGATCCAATTTTCCTAGCTTCTTTAGCATATTGATTCCTTCCCCAAATATTCACTAAGTGTTCGCTGTTCACATTATTTGCCTAGGAAAGTTTGCCTCTGGCTTTCAAAAAAGACATGTAGAAGAGTGTAACAAAATCTTGCAAAAATATAGTTTAAGTATTTTACTGAAGTAAAATACTAATAATAGATCAGAATTTCCCATCATCCTCTACTCCATGTGTCATCTAAGCACAGAAGGGAGATATAACAGTGGTGCCTGTTATGTCTCCAATCATAGTATCATTAAAGAATAAAATGTAGCTTCCCAGACATGGAATCTGATATGCACAGTTGCATGTAGAATCCCTTTCCACTCTAAACATATTAAAGTGTGGACACTAATTTACTATTTTGAATGAAAATTCATGAGCGACTTCCTCATGAGAAAAGCAGCCTGCCTTTGCCATTAATAAATAAAAAGGAATATGGAGTTCTTTCTAGCAGTAATTTCCTCAATTTTTATATATACCCACATACATGTGAACATGTCTAAGAAAAATAAAATCAAGCCTACAAACTTATTAATAACTGGCCCTGCTTTCTCGTGGACCATCTGTCCACCAACACCTATTATTGAAATAAAAAGCAAAAAGCACCATGATAATCCATTAAAAATTCTAACCGATGAGATAATCTATAACATTAGAAACATCAGTGTAGATTTCTGGGTGTATTTAGAGGATTCTGTTACACTATCAGGAAGTCAAAGGCTTGTCCAAGTTTTTAGATAATACGCTGGACTAAGTTCTACCCAGGGAAACAGAAAACATTCTGAAGAATTTTAAAATCAGTACTTGGAATAACAAATGGATAAAAGTACTTCAAAAGACAAAGAGATTATTTTTTTAAAAGATAAACTGTCCTGTGTTATCATTTGTGTGCTAACAGGGGAATGGATCCAAACCTAATGGCACACTGGTGTGGGTTGGGCAGTTCACCCTTTCATTAAAGGATTACCCTACTCTAGGCCTCACTAGTTTTCCAAGATATAACAGGCAATATATCAACAACCTGGAAATAATTATTTGTTACCAAATCCTAACAAAAGTCTGGTAGCACAATTAATATGAAAAGCTATCCTTTATTAGGCTGACCCTACCCAGAGAGTGCTATGCTTGGACTACAAGATTTTAGTTACTTATAGAACTGTTCTTACTGAATTGTGCTTTGACATCACTTCTGCAGCCTACATCAAAAAACTGCTTTGGGGATTTGACTTCTCTTGCCTAGATGTAGTATCACAGACACCTGTCTCTGCCTTAAAGCGCTGCAGGAGAAATTCCTCTCAGGTCTCAACAGCATAAGAAGTTGTGCATCACCTGATACAGATTATTTTTAATCATAGGACACTATGAATTCTCTGAGAGATAAAATTTCATTTTATTCTTTGGGTGTGGATAGCCCAGAGCCAAATCATAGCCCTTCTTGAGGACACACATAGGATATACATTTGTTTATTTTCTTACTTTACTTTTGCCTAAATTATTTCAGTCAAACATTTATTCTATTTTACTGTCAATATTTTTGAAAGTTGACTCAGATCCTTTGTTGAAGGGGACAGGAAAATGAATAAAGGAATACATTTGAAAGAAAAGAGCTAACCTCAGTATACTAAAATGAAGTAAGTGAGATTTGTTTTAGGCGCCTTCTCATTGTCCCTGTTGGCAATTTTCCCCTTTTCCAATGGGCCCCATCAACTCCCCAAAACAGTACAAAATTGATCATTGTTATCATGAAAGATGTGGTGTGTGTGTGTGTATACAATATAGTATATATATATTTATATATATAATATAGTGTGTGTGTGTGTGTGTGTGTATATCTTCATTAGTTGAGTACACTGTTAACTTTGAAGTCATACTTCTCCCAAAAGCATGCTTCTACCTCTCTGGTTTGCCTTTTGTTGGCTCTTGGCATGGATGGCATGAGATCAGTGAAGTGGAAGACTATCTAGGTCTACAATCGATTTAATATATTTCACATTAAAGGGGTATAATATCATGACCCAAGTGAACACATTTCTACTGGTAGGATTTTTTTGTTTGTTTTAGTTCAGAAAGACCTAATTCAATAATTACATAATGGTCAGAATATCATTTATCCAGGAAGTAGACAGGCACATTTTGCTCCTTTCGACTGTAGCCTACATTGTTACCTTACTATTTAACAGTTCCAGAGCACAAAAAGGGCCTGAATTGAACACTGATTTTCTATTAGACTGAGGTAAGGCAAGAGTCAAGGGAAGGAAGTAGAAATGCAGGATGGAAATAAGATTTCTTTGGGTTGTCTAGTGATTTAATCTATATGTGAGACTGTTATCAACATTGGCACACATAAGAATAGCACATCATTTTATGGCTGGTGTGCACCAAAAAGAAAACACTTTATGTAGCAGTGTTCTAAAAATACCCACTGGGCAGAAATTCAAAATGGCCAGAGTATGTGTGTTTGTAAGAGAGAGAGAAAAAAAAACAAGAGAAAGACAGAGAGAGAAAGACAGAGAGAGAGAGAGATAGTATGAGAGAGCATGAATATTTTGCATGCTGCTCAACAGAAAACCAGAAAGATTAACCCATGGCAGGAAATCCAGGGTGATTATATCCCTTCTCATTTGGTTAAAGTCATTTGGCATATCTTATTGTTTAATTAATTTAGATAAACAAATTTGGTCTTTAATCAAGTGATATTTTAAATCGTGATTCATTTGTTTTCACTTGTCAATATCACTTCTCTTTGGGGATGTTATATTTATATATACTTTCACACTCATCCAGAGGCACTTCTTTTCCTAAAAGAAAATGAACTCATCTTTCCTGCCGAACTTTTAGCCTATAATCCTATTTTAATTTAAAGTTCATTTTATTCAGCCTGTTGTGCTTGGGATTAACCTATATATACTGTTTCCATTTGGGAAGAAAATTTATACTAAACCCTTGTGTGATGAGGGCTGAACTATTCCTGAATTCTCAGATACAAGGCACAAACCTCAACTGTATCTCTAGCTGTAGACATTGCCCAATTTCATCCACAGCCAGAGGAAGTCAGGCATACAACTGATGAGACTGAACTTCTCCCACAGGAGTGGAAGTCCCTAAAAACTCTCTTGGAATCCTTCTAATTCCAGGAAGCAGAGTCAGAAATCACCTCCATGATCTTCTGCTTCAACAGCATCAAACTATTTGTAGTAAACCTCAACACATTCAGATACTGCCCCTACCTAGTTTCTGTCTTATGGCTGAAATCCTCACCCTCCCTCTACATATCCCTCTTCTACTTTTTGTTTTATTTATTTCAAATTTTTTATTTTTAATTTTTGTGGGTACGTAGTAAGTATATATATTTATGGAGTACATGAGCTATTTTGGTACAGGAGTGCAATGAGTAATAATCACATCATGGAAAATTGGGCATCCATCCTCTCAATATTTAGTCTTTGTGTTACAAACAATCCAATTATACTCTTTTCTTTATTTTAAAATGTACAATAAAGTTATTATTGACTATAGTGCCCCTGTTGTGCTATCAAGTACTATGTCTTATTCATTCTTTGTATTTTATTTTAACCCATTAACAATCTACACCTCCCCCACTCTGATGCCCTAGTACCCTTCCTAGTCTCTAGTAACCATCCATCTCTGTCTCCATGATTTCAACCGTTCTGATTTTTAGATTCCAAAAATAAAGTGAGACCATGCAATCTTTCACTTTTTGTTCCTGGCTAATTTCACTTAACATAATGACCTCCCGTTCCATCATGTTGTTGCAAATGACAGAAGCTCATTCTTTTTTATGGCTGAATAGTACTCCATTGTGTATAAGTGCTACATTTTCTTTATATATTCATCTGTTGATGGGACACTTAAGTTGCTTCCAAAGCTTGGCTATTATGAACAACGCTGCAATAAATATGAGAGTAAAGATATTTCTTCAATATACTGATTTCCTCTCTTTGGAGTATATGCCCAGCAGTGGGATTACTACATTGTATAGTAGCCCTGTTTTCAGCTTTTTGAGGAACCTCCAAACTGTTCTCCATAGTGGTTGTACGAATTTAGATTCCCACCAACAGTGTATGAGGGTTCCCTTTTCTTCACATCCTCGTCAGCATTTGTTATTGCCTGACTTGAATAAATGCCATTTGAACAGCACAGACCTCTTCTAATGGCTAAAATCTATGCATCTTTTAAGATAGCTCAGATGTTCCCTCCTCCCCCCGAGCCTTCTTGACCCCTTTCAGCTAGGCTGGATTAGGTAGCCCTTCTAAGTACTCCCATAACACTCTATATCTTAAAATTTCCCCCTTCTTAATTAGGTAATTTATTTTTTGAGACATGGTTTCACTCTGTCTCCCAGGTTGGAGTGCAGTGGCGTGATCATAGCTCACTGCAGCCTCAACCTCTTGGGCTCAAGCAATCCTCCTGCCTCAACCTCCTAGGTAACTGGGACCATAGGTGCAAACCACCATGCCCAGCTACTTTAAAAAGTTTTTGGTAGGTTGCAGGGTCCCAGGGGTCTTACTATGTTGCCCAGGCTGGTCTTGAACTCCCAGGCTCAAATGATCCTCTTGCCTTGGCCTCCCAAAGTGCTGGGATGATAGGCGTGAGCCACTGTGCCCAGCCCTGCCCATTGTTTTATAAGGATTATCTAAACGTCTCTCTCTCTCACTGCACTGAAGACCATGGAGATTAAGTCTTATGTATCTTTTTCATTGCTAGCATCTCATACTACTGCCTGCAACACAGTAGTTGGAAAATAAATATTTCGTTAACTGATTTTTCATATTATCTATTGCATTCTAGGTATTTTAGATATTTTCCTATCAATTATTGCATTTACTTTCTCAAAAAAAAAAAAAAAAAAAAAACATGAAGTACACTAGGATAATGATTCCCATTTTGTAGACTGAGATATCTTGGTGAGATTAAATGTACCAATCAAGGTTCCATAGCTAAAAAGTAGCAGAGAGCTAACTTGAATTCTATTCTTCATTTTTAATCTAGTTGCTCTCTCTCCTCCTAGGAAATTAGACTATAGTGAATGCATGACTTATCCCTAAAAATAAACATTATTTGTGTAGTTGAAAGCAATCTGAGCAGACTCAATGCAATCCAATATCTAGGATCAGGAGCTTTTACCTATAGCTTCAAGAGAGAAAATAATAGTCAACTGTAGTCCTCAATTCCTGTCAATCAAGATATCACCTGGAATTCTCAATGGCGTAGTCTTTATTTTGTAATTCTTGCATATTACAGCAGGAAATACTCTGACTGAAATAAAAATGTTCTGCTTACCTAGTTTTAAAAATAAGCATTCCTTAAAGACAATCTTATGTTCACCTGGCAGGGAGGACATAGTTTACCACAAGGTAAATTCTTGGCTCTCTCAGCCTCTGCTACCCCATAGTTACCACACTGTCCTTCATGTTGGCTGAGGAGCCCAAAACATTTCTGACCTCCAGATCTGCTTCCTGGGCTTTTCTACTTAGATGTTTCAGAGACCATAGGAAAAACTATGTCTCAAATACTCTGCTCTTCCTCTCTCTTCCTCTTCCTCTGCATTCCCCTCCTCAGTGAATGCCACATCTGTCTCCTAGAGTGCACGAGTCTGAAATATGGAGGTCCATTCCCAAATAACCCCTCCCTCAACAACCCCATCTGCCAGGTGACCAAGGCTTGTCAATGCAGCTTCTTTCAGTTTCTATTGTTGTTGTCTTAGCTCAGGGCCTATTTCTTATTTGAATGACTGGAATAGCCTCTTAACTGAGCATTGTCTAGCCTAGGCCTAACCAATCTATTCTCCACACAGTTAGTAGATAATTGTTGCAAACTACTAATCTAGTCATACTGGGCATCCTTTAGTCATTCCGGCTGTTTGCACACACTGCCTTCTCTGTGAGAAACATCCTTGTCATTTCTGATCCTGGGCCATCCTCCATGACACTTCTTCTGGAAGGTTTTCCTGATTTCCATATACCTATCACCTTTTGTGTCCCACTGCCTCTATGTCCCCAGTGCCTAACACAGCCTGCACTTAATAGGGGCTAAATAAATATTACATGTTGAATGACACCAAAATCACTTGAATCCAAGTATTCTTGTTTTCTTTCTCTTTGAGCCAACAACTGGGGCATCAGAATGGTTTCTTCTCCCTCACTCTCTTCATCCCGTGGGCCATTGAGGTTTACTGATACTTTCTGGCTTCAGTTGCCATCTCGTATCCACGTGCTCCGTTGTCAACCTAAAAGTCTTTAATGTCTAAAGTGGTGCTTCTCACACTTCAGCACTAGATTCACCTGGGAGGGTCTGAGTGTGGTGGCTCACTCCTGTAACCTCAGCACTTTAGAAAGCTGAGGTGGGTGAATCACTTGAGGTTAGGAGTTCGAGACTAGCTTGGGCAACATGATGAAACTCCGTCTCTACTAAAAATATAAAAATTCACCGGACATTGTGGCGTGCACCTGTAATCCCAGACACTTGAGAGACTGAGGGACAAGAATCGCTTGAACCCAGGAGGCGGAGGCTGCAGTGAGCCAAGATCATGCAACTACACTCCAGCCTAGGCAACGGAGCAAGACTTTGTCTCAAAAATAAAAACAAAAATCAAAAGAAAAAAACCAGAATCACCTGGGATGCTTGTTAAACAAAGATTGCTGGTATCCACCCCTAGACTTTCTAGTATAATAGGGCTGAAGTGGGACCTAGGAATGACATTTCTAACACATTCCTAGGAGACACTGCTGCTGGTGGTCCAGAGACCATACTTTGAAAACCTGAGGCAATGGTTCTCAACTGCTGGTGAGCATTAGAACCTAATCACTATCATCTACTTCTGCCTACTGAATCAAAATTTTCAGTAGGGTGGGGCAGACTGGCTTTTTTTCTGCTTCAAAGCTCCACAGGTCATCCTGATGCACTATCTTGGTTAAGAACCGTTCTGGATCTGGACTTCACCTTCTTCCAAAGCCTTATTTTTCACACCTCCTTTAACTTCAATCCTCCTCTTCAGTCCTATGAAACAGTAAGCAGTCTGATGATTCCAGACCTTTCCTCCCTTTTAGCTCTGGATCAGTTTTACTTATTCATTCATGCATCCATTCATTCATTGCGTACCTAGCACTTGCCAGGCACTGCACCAGATGCAGGAGAGAGTGCAATGAATATGAGAGATGCAGCCCTGCTTTGTAGAGCTCATCCTGTTTGCTCTAAGCTCCCTAGCATTCTCTGTTTCCCCTTCTCTCTCACTGCACAGATCAGTATCGGCTTCATGCCACAGTCTCTTGCTAGACTGCAAATTCAATGAAGGCAAGGACTGTGGTATGTCTTTGTAGGTGCTCAATATGTGTTTTTCTGGTTAAATTGAAAAGCACTTCTGCTGACCTAGCCCTCTTTCAAAAACCATCTCCAGAGCCTTCTCTCTCTGCTCTTTCCTGACCTGCTCTAATTCTACTTGACACAGTCAGAATTGAGCTCTGCCTTCAATGAGCCCTCCCCTCTTCCCTACACAGGTTTCTAACTTGACACTTAAAATGCTTTATTCCACGCTGTTTACAGAGATCTGGTTCCTTCCACCAAACTGTGAGCTTCTGAAAAAGGAACCATTTCATTTCCACCATTTTAATATCTGTACTTCATAGAGCCTGACATATAGAAAGTACTTTAAAACGTTTGTCAAATTCAGCCTGGGCAACATGGTGAAACATTGTCTCCACTAAAAATACAAAAATTAGCTGGGCATGGTGCCCCACCCCACAGTCCCATCGACTCAGGAAGCTGAGGTGGGAGAATCACCTGAGCCAAGGAAGTTGTGGCTGCAGTGAGCCAAGATCACACCACTGCAATCCAGCCTGGACAATGGGAATGAGACCCTATAAAAAAAAAAAAAAAAAAAAAAAAATAGTTTGTCAAATTAATGAATGAGTTAATTTTGTTTTGATTTAAAACTGCTCTGCAAAGTTTTGCCCAAACTTCCTTGCAGGTTTAATGAACTCTACTTAAGACTTCCATTTCTCCATAGTAGGAAGATACCTTAATTCAAATTTCAGACAGTATGGAATATGCACAACACCAGATTTGGGGGAAAAGCTTATTAAGAATCCAGATAAATCCTTACAGAGAGGGCAAAGAGTGACTTTATAGATTATCTCCTGTATTCTTGACTCAGAGTGCTGACTCGAGGTCTTAGCTCCACTTTAAACCTTCTACCCATGCCTCTCAGTTCTCTCCTTTATATAGACTGAACAAAAGACATGGTTTTTAATCTACACTCAGTTTTGACATCAAGAATGATACTACTTAGCAAATTAAACTGACTCTTTGAAATTCATTAGAAAAATAAAATCAGATAACCTCTCAATAGGAAAAGGTATCTGAAAAAGAGACGGTTACACTTTACAAAATACACAGAAAGTAAGTGTTCTTGATAAACTATGCTCAGAGCGTCATGCCATGCACATAGTAGGCCCTCAATGAATATTTATTGGGTGAACAAAGGCAACTGGTAAGTGCTTTCAACTACATTGAAAAGCACTGACTTTTGCTACTGTTGTTTATCACCAGAGACTCACACAGCTCCCTCCAGGAGCTATGGTTCCACTTTGGGATGCTGGAGCCAGTGCCAAGTGTTTCCCACAGGTGAACAAACTCTGTTACTAGAACTCATAAAGCCTCACATATGTTCAGGGAAATCCTCCTACCACATATATTCATAACTGCTAACCACACAATTCAGAGTTGTATAATATATAAGCTGTGATATATCACCTTGATATATAACTTTTTGTCAGGCTAAAGAGGTTATAAATTCATTTCTAAAAGTTATTTTGGCTACATAAAATTCTCAGAAACTTAAGATCACCACTCAGTGTAGCAGCTCAGTCTTCCCTGGAGTAGTCTTATTCATTTTTCAACTACATTAGTACATATAATCTTTTTAGCATGCTTGTAGGCATGAGAAGGAAATAAAATGACATGAATTGTATCACCAATTTAATTTTCTCTTTAGTGTATTGGATATCTGCATGTGGAATGAAGATCCTTGAAAGCCCACACCATTCCCACAATTACTTATTGGAAACAATGTTCATTCTATGTAACAAAAAGAATGATTAATGAAGTTTATGTATCATTGGAGCAGATAATTTTACAAAGCTACTTTCTTAAGGCTTTAGAATTAAGGATTTGACTGTGGGAACAGAGAGTTTTAAGGGCAGGACACCCCAGATAACCTCACCCACATACATTTCTCAAACAATGCTTTTCTGTATGTAAACAGAAAATAGAAAGGAGTATATGGTTTTTGTCCTTAGTATTAAATAGCTGGCTTTCTTTCAGGACACTCTTAAATTTCTGCACAATGCACAGCCTTCAGCACCCCAAGGAGCATAAACAAAGGATATCAGGCAAGTTCACCTACTCCCACTTCACAGAACAATGCTTGTTGTTAACTAAGCAATTCCCAGGGCAGATTTATGATTTGTGGCGCCCAGAGTGAGTGCTCAGGTTGGGTCCCTGGAATCCGGGGTCAGAAGCACGTGGTGCTGTTCAATCCCCAGGGCTTTTACAAAACATGAAAATGTGACCTAAAGTTTGTGCTTGCATGTACACCAGAGGCTATTTAGGCATTTAGAGAAATTAAAGCACATTAAGGCCTCAAAGCAGTTTATTGTTCATGCTTCGAGATTTAACATTTTCTTTCTTATTTGCTGCTATGTTTTTCCTCTGGTGAATAAATGACTACTGAATCAAGTAAGATGAATTGACTACATATATAACACGTCTCACGTATTAAAATATACTGATAGAGCAACAAGTTATAGAAATAGGTAAATGTGAAAACTTGAAAATTCCCTTTTCATTTCCTAAACAGAATTATGACTCTGAATGACTAAGAATACAGGAGTTACTTCCTGTATTCTTAGACACTGGGTTTTTATAATAAGAAAGAATTTTTCATCAGTGTACTTAATTTATCCCAAAACTTTATATGAGGATTGTAGTTCCAGTCAGAACTATACGCACTTAAAAAAAATAAATCCAAACAAGTGCTTGAAAAGGCTTCTTTCCTCTTGTCACTTTAAGAAATATTTTGGCTAGAGTTACATCCCATAGGTTTATATAATGCTATTAACATGTAATGTAACTTTGGGGAATAGTTTCTCCTTTGTGTTGTCTGGTACAAGTCTAAAAGTAAAATAGGTTACTGTTTCCATTTTTATGAGCATAACTATTATCAAATTATTAATACTATGAAATAATCCAATTTCATCACTACTCTTTTACTCTCTAAAATCACCTATTAAATATTACAATTGGGCTGGAAAAAAAGAAAAAATATATGTGTATATATATATACACATATATATTTAGACAATGTTCACATCATTTTAAAAGTCATTTGGAATTATCTAAATATGTGACTTAACTGTTCAATAGTATGAATAGTTAGTATAATATAAATACAGCCATATGTCCCAGGCTGAATGAAATTGTTGATGGGTCAGTGAAGGTGTTGGGTCCTCTCACATACCATAGATAATTCAAGAGCTAGCCTATTCCAACTGACTTCATGTGAAGCTAAGTGGCTAACCCATGGTCTCTAAACAATTATTACATTTCTACATTATTCAGGAAAATTATGTTCTACCAAGTTTCCAGTGTGGTTCTGGTGTTTAAAAGTCCTCAAATAGGCTTTAAAACAAATTGTGAAATCTGAAAAATAGCAAACACAAGGAAAAAATAATTTATAAAGAAGACAGATCAATACTAAAAGCACATTGTAGTCACAAAAACACTTATAAAATCACAACACTGTATTTTAAAAATTAATAATGAGTCAGAAAGTTCTGGGTTAGATGGCAGAGGCTGATGAAATCCAGTCTTCAATTCTGGCGCAAATGAAAAAGAACATAAATGCCTAGTCTACTGAGCTTCTCCTTGTCTGTTAGCTAGAGAGGAAATACCTTCCTAACACCTACCAGTGGAAAATCATTGAAAAAGTAGATTAGTGAGAATAAAACAACAAAAAGAATAGTTCCCTACCCATTGCTTCCCACTGAATGAACTTTTGACATATCAGCAAACTCTTCTTTTCGCTTGCTGCTGCTGGTATACTGCTCGCTGTACAGCTTGAGGGACATCTGCTCAACAGCATCTCTTTGTGCTTCCAGGTAGCATAGTTGAACCTCAGCCTGGAAAGAGAAACAAAGAGAAATTGCTGTTTTAATCCAGAAGGAATGCATTTCAAGTGAGGTGTAACAGCTCAAAGAATGGGAATTCTTCACATCATTATACTGCTCCTTTTCGAGTTGGATTTAATGGGATCAGTTGGGCGTATTACAGAATTATATTTTAGATCTGAATCTTATAAGTTCTTCCTTAAAATATGACCTGAATAAATGAACCCTCAGAAGACTCTGTAAATATCACAAAATATCCCTGAGATCATAATACTGTATGACAAGACTTTACATAAAAATTCTGTGAAATTCCTTAATAATATTCTTCCTTATATTGTCACATATGTAACACTTATTTTTTTAAAATCCCTCTCCAACTCACACATTTGCATGGACACATATTCTAAATGCTTCTCTATTATTTTCCCTATGGAGAATAAAAAAGCCTACTGTTAATTCCAGTACCTCTTCAATAACCACAATAGACTTTATTACATTTTTTAGTTGTCTGTGTTACTGTCTTAATAATTTTAAAGTAATGCAAATAGTGATTTTGCTTACATGCAGGTATGAATTGTTAAATCTTTCATACTTAGGGCTCACTGTAGTAAATGAGAGGTAGTAAGTTCACCACGCTGTTTTCTATCAAACCAAGGCCAAAAGAATGCTGAATAATATTTGGCATGAAACTGTATTGAATAGATGCTTTATTTATTGCAGCTGTTCTGATCCCTGTGGCTTTCAGGTTCCCTAGAACACCAGATGAGACTGAGAATGATATCTTCTCAGGGGCATGCTTGGCCATGGTAAAGGGAAGGGAGCAATGCTGAGTTCATGTACACTGTAGACCAAAGGACTCTTCTTTTAGTGTGCTTCACTAAATCCAAGCATGTCCATTAACACTTCTCATAAACCTTAAAATCGCTACTTTACAATTTTATTATATATTCTAGGAAAAACATTTCTGGGTCAGCTGTTGAGTAACTGCCAGAATTCTGTAACATGTAAGAAGAAAAGTCCAGTCAGACAAGACCTTCTACTCTTAGTATCCACAGCTGACCAAGGCCTTTTGCCTGATCTCTAGTTTTACAGCCTCGACTATGGAGAAAAAGTGACTATTATAAAATGGCAGCTGCTTAAATTCCAAATTAGTACTCTATAAAGGAAATGGGTAGCCTATGAAAAAATGAGGTCTCGCAGGCCGGGCACAGTGATGCATGCCTGTAATCTCAGCACTTTGGGAGGCTGAGGTGGGTGGATCACTTGAGGTCAGGAGTTCGAGACCAGCCTGACCAACCTGGCAAAACCCCATCTCTACTGAAAATACAAAAATTACCTGGGCGCATGTCTGTAGTCCCAGCTACTTGGGAGGCTGAGGCAGGAGAATCACTTGTACCTGGGAGACAGAGGTTGCAGTGAGCCAAGATTGCTTGACTACACTTTGGCCTGGGCAACAAAGTGAGACATTGTCTCAATTTAAAAAAAGAAAAGAAAAATGAGGTCTCAAACCATTCTAGAATTCCTATGTTGTTGCTTTTTATAAGTACTTAATTTTGAATGCTCTGGGTTGCTGAGAAAGAATTTAAAGAAACACTGTTAAAATAACTACAGTTATATAATTGAAGTTTCAGAAATCAGATCAAAACTGTAATCTATTTGTTGGTTCATGTGAACTGCTCTTGCCCAAAATAATTGACTTGACTAAGAAGACACTCAATTGGATTAAGAACTATGTCAAACACTATAAACAAAGGATAATGTTATATGGAGTACATTCAGTTGGGAGTAGGGGGTATGGCTGGTGGGAAGGCACAAAGAAAATGCTAGATCTAGTGATGTTAGTATCTTTATTGATGATGTGGAAAAGGAGGTATGCAGAATGTTAACAGCACATATAGAAGACTGCCAACTAAGAGGTTTGCAAACATCATGGAACCTGAAAGAATGATAACTACTGATGAAATAATGTTTTATTTTTAAAAGGATAAAACTAAATGTAAAAAGTCAACAATCAGAAACACAACATAATAAATCTTTTAGAAGAACATACAAATTTTTATGAGATAAATGAGATTACAGAGATATTGAGCAATAGTCAAAGAATTTAAGAACAATACTCCTCCAAAATGCCACCCCTTTACTTCCAATGCAAAGCCACAAAGTTTAACGAGTATTATACCCACACTAAGTATTCCACTGACCCAATTAGAATAATGCATTTGTGTCATTAGGCGCCAAGGGACATGTTTGATATCTAAAGGTTCCTGTTAGTTTTTAACCATCCTAAGTCACAAGTTGGACCATGGCTCATTCTGGGTAGTGACCTCACAAATGTGTGCCACTGGTCACAAAAAGGATCATAACAAGAGAAGTCAACTTCATATAGACTCAACACCAGTACAGAAAAATAATCTGCATTCATCTCTGTGATCCTCAGCCATTTCTGTGTACAAGAAGAGATACACTTCACATATGACAGGGATATATGAAAAGAAATTCAGAGAACAAAGCTGAGAGTAACTCCAAAAATAGTCACCTTACAAAATGATTGAAATGTTATAATCTATGACTTTTATTGCATAATACCTCACAAGCATTTGGCAAAGGAAATTTCCCTGCACTAACAAGGAGATGAATTAGATGGCACAGGTCTTCCTTATCCATCTCTATTTCTATTTCTGTTTTCAGTGATTCATTCCTAAATGAGATGATAAAAATAGAACCAAAGTAGTTCCTCCTGCTAAGGTTGAATGGCTTTGCCAGTCTAAATCTCTCTGCAGACTGTCTTAACCTTTTTCTCATATTCTATCTTAGTCCAAAGATAGAAAGAGTTGAAGAAAATTTAGTCCTTTAAAAACAGTAACACAATCTCTGGTTAAAAAAAAATTATTAGCATCTATAACAGCGGATACTTTAAAAAGTGACTATATTTTACAAATGGAAACTTAGCATGATTAAATAATATTTAAGATGCACAATGAAAATAATTTGGCAACTTACTCATTAAATAGGGGGTTGGGGAAGAAGACTCGGTGATGGGATCTCCTCTTCCCTTCTAGGTCACTAAAAGACCCATGATACCATCAACAGGAGTAGGAGTATAGGAAGAGCAATTCAAGTGGATGGGAGATATCATCTGGATTTGAGTCTGTCAGTTTAAGGTACTGGTGGGATGCTCAGAATGAGATGTTCAGCAAGCAGGTGGAAATATTAGGACTGAAATACAAACCTACAGGCAATGGCTGCCATTAGGAGGTGAAGTGAGAATGCCATGGGAGAGAGTAGACAATGAGAAGAGAAAAAAGATCAGTTTTCACTTACTCTGGTCTAGGCCTTCATTATCATTGGCTTACCCAATGTAATGGATTCTCAGTCATTCTCTCTCCCAAAATTCATTTTATTTATTGTTCAGTGATCTTTTTGAATCACAGTTGAGATCACTGGTGTGTTGTTTGTGGGCTTGATTCTGGGCCACTTTTCTCTATCTATATACTTTCTTCCATGGCTTCAAATGTCAACTAAATAGTAATGCCTTCCCATCCTCTTCTCTAAGCTGCATACTTATATACCCAACCAATCACCTGACAACGCTACTCAGGTTTCTTTAGACTTTACTACTTAAAACAGAATTCTTCATCCTCATCTTTACCACATCCCCCAAACCTTTCTGTACTTAAGCCTTTAAATAAAATAAAACCTTTCCTTTTAAATAAGTGGTACTGTGTATTGCTCATGTCAGAAACCTGAGAGTCATTGTTGACTCTTCCTCTTCTTCATTTGCTTTAGCAGGTTATTCCCTAAGTTGTTGAGTCCTCTTCTAAAATGTCTCTCCAGTCTCTTTCTCCAATCTGCACTGCTGCCAGCCTAGTCCACGCTTTCATAATCTTTCACCTGCAGTACAGCAAATATATTCTAACATGTATCTCCCTGCACTCATTCCTAGACCCCTAATCTCTTCTCTTTCAGTGGCCAAAGTAGTCTTTATAAAACATGAGCTGGTTTTAGACTGCATTCAGACCCAAAAAACAAATTTCTCCCCATGGCCTAGGATATTTGGTTCCTGCTGACCTTAGATCACGTTTTCTATCAGTCTCTCTCTTGATCACTATGCCCCTGTCACCCTTGCCTTGTTTCAACACTTTAAATATTCTAGTTCTTTAAACAGCCTGTTCTTGCCTCAGGGCCTTTGCACATATTGTTCCATTTCACTGGAACATTATCTTGCTAATGTCTTCTCATCTTTTCAGCTCTCAGCTGACACGCTACTTCTCAAAAAGGCCTTGCCTAACTTATCAAAACTAGATCCATTGTATTTTTCCTCTATTTCAGATACAGATTAATTTTCTTCATAACACATATCAAAATTTAAAATTCTTGCATTTGCTGGTTTATATTTTTTTCTGTCCCTTTTTCTAGACTCCAAACTCCATAAAGGATTGTTTCTGTCTCCTTTGCCATTTTGCATTCCCAGTACCCTGGCAATATCTGGAACATGACAGGGGCTCAGTAAATAATTGTTCAATGGATGAGTTGTACCTTCTTGCATTCATCCATTCATTTATTATTATTATTATTATTATTATTATTATTATTATTATTATTATTTTGAGACGGAGTCTCACTCTATTGCCCAAGTTGGAGTGCAGTGGCATGATCTTGGCTCACTGCAACCTCCACCTCCCAGGTTCAAGCGAAGCTCCTACCTCAGCCTCCCAAGTAGCTGGGATTACAGGTGCCTGCTGCCACGCCCAGCTAATTTTTATATTTTTAGTAGAGATGGGGTTTCACCATGTTGGCCAGGCTGGTCTTGAATTCCTGGACTCAGGTGATCCACCTGCTTCGGCCTCCCAAAATGCTAGGATTACAGGCATAAGCCACCACACCTGGCTGCATTCATCCATTTATTACTTATATGTTTACTAAGACCTTCTCATGTCTCAAGAACTGTACTAAGAACTGTGGGAACAAGGAAGAACAAAACTTAGTTACTTCTCCTGAGGCACTGCAGTGTGGTAGAAGGGAGAGCCATGCCAACAGATAACTACAAGTGTACAAGTGAAATTATGGTAGGGAAGGATGAGAAATAAAAATAATTTATTGTTTGAAGGTGGGGGTTTAGGGTAGGGAGCAAAGGCTTGACAGAAGTGGCACTAGAGCCAAAACTGATATAATGGGTCTGACCTTGTCAGGTGAAATTTGTACACCATCTTGGCCACAATGAAGTGCCAGTGGAAGGTATTGTCATTTCTGTGATGGCCTTAATCTTCCTCTATCTCTCTTTTTCTGTCATGACAAGATAGTCGCCTAATGGATTAGTCCAAATATGCTGGTATAGCTCCTACTGGCTGTTGTACTTGGAGAAAGTTGCATTGAGAACTTGAATCAGCAGTTCCTATCAGGCTGGATGCCCACTATACCAAATAGTGGGAATGCCTAAGAGATTCTAGTAACTAGTACCTCTGGTAAACTTTTAACCTAATATTATGGACTGAATTATGTCCCCTCACCCCCAAATTCCTATGTTGAAGCCCTAACCCCCAATGTGACTATATTTGGAGATAGAATCTTTAAGAAGGCAATAAAGGTTAAATGAGGTCACAAGGATGGGGTCCCAATCCAACAGGATGGTGTCCTTATAAGGAGAGGAAGAGATACCAGAAGTGTGCATGCAAAGAGGAACAGCCATACGAGAACGTAGCAAGAAGGCGGCCATTTGTGAGCCAAAGAGAGAGGCTTCACTTGAAATCAAACCTGCAGACACCTTGATCTTGGACTTCCAGCCTTCAGAACTATGAGAAATAATTTCTGCTATTTAGCCACCTAGTCTGTGGTATTTTGTTATGGCAGCCTAATCATGTTAGAAATGCTGCCTTCTCATCTGAGATTTAATACACTTGCTTTGCTACTTATCAATAATAGCATGTTTCTCCCCTTTATTTTGTATGCATTTAGCACCTAAATCATTAGAGGTACTCCTTTTCAAATTCAGACTACAAATTAATCATTAATAATTTAATAAGGACACAAAATGCAGTTTGCTAAAATATTTTATGGAAATTTGGCTTGGTATGTGGTGACCCAGATTCAATGCCTGGATCATTATTCAATCATATACTTCCCTCTGATCTTGTGTGTGTAAGTAATAATAACTGTATAACATATTTTGGGGAGGAAATTTCAGTCAATCTTGAAGGATTAAACACATAATCACTTTTATAATCACATATAGACATAATGCTTTATCTTTGTCCTAAAAAGCAATTTTTAGTTTGCTTTTTGCTAATTTGACTGATTTATCACTTCATGTCCTGGAATTCTTTGTTGGGTTAAGCATCCTGAGAATATTAAAATCAATTTTACTTTTTCTTAACTCATACCATTGTAGATCTCCCTGTTCACTCATACTAGACTTCACAGTTCTCACCACATCTACTACTGTCTATCTGCACCTGGGTCCACGTCCTCTGCTATTCCTTCTGTTTCTACAGAAGCTGTCCATATTTCTAAGGCTAATCCCTTGCACTTTGGTACCAGACTTTCCTGACCTACACAAAGATGATCACCTCCCAAAATTGCCTTTCTTTCCTGCATCAAGATTTTTTCCTCTACTGTATTATTCCTATTGCACATTAGCCCAAAAAATGCTGTTGTTTTTCCAATGTTAAAAAGCAATACAGAGAGAAAAAGAAAAATAATCCATTGCCACGAATCTATCTTCTAGCCATTTTTCCATTTCTCTGTTCTCCATTATAGCAAAAACACTTTTACTTTAATTATTTATACTTGCTGTTTACAATATCTCTCCTCTTTCTCTCTTGAACACACTCCAATCAGATTTTGGTCCACATTCTTCATGCAGTGGTCAGTCCTCGGTCCTCAACCTAGTCTAGACTGCTTCAGTGGGGCTGGTGGGTGTGCTCTTGGGGCATTTGCTTGTGTTTGCATGACAGCTCAGTCCCTCATTTCTCTCAGGTCCTGAAATATCTTCTTGCATCCAAGACTTCCCTGACCTGCTACTTAAAAATTACAACCCACCCCCACCCCTAGAAATCCCTATCCTCCTTCCTGCATACTTATCACATGTAGCCAAACATGCTGCTTTTTTTTATATTGTCCATCTTCCCTCAGTGAATTGAAAGCTCCATGAGGGCACGAGGTTTTGTTTATGTGTTTACTGCTGTATCCCTAGCACCCAGCACAGTATATGTGATAAGACACTCTATACAAATTGAATAAATTTTACTGAGTTTGAACATCTAAAATGGTTTAAAATGTACAAAGAAGTAAAACAGATAGTTTGAAGGTGAAGTCTCAGCTTCATTCAAAAAACTGTTGGCTTTATTCTCCCTTAAGGAGACTTTTTTCTTTGACAGAAAATAAAATAATTGAAATATAGAACTTGTTTACTATTCTTCCTAGAAAAAAAAAGAAAAAAAAAAAAAAAACTTCCGTAATTCATGAGCCATTTGGGCTTTTGGAGGAGACACCAACAATGGCAGAGTTTGCATTTGGAAGAGTCCACACTAGTTCAAGATCACAGGTATCCTTCAATATAATGGGAGGAAACCCTACTTTTTTGGTAATCATTTTGTTACTTGGGGACATTTTCCTTCTTTTACTACAAAATATTTTTTACCTTCAATGCAGTATATCTAAGCACCTGTCTTTTCCTTTGCTTCCTTACAAAAATACTTACTATGTTTCCTTTCTTTCCTCCTAATAGTATCCCCTTTAGCAACTAGTCCAGAATGCTTCCTTCTTCTGGAAAGACCTTCAGGTCTCAAGACCCTCATGGGTCCTGCCAAGGAATTCCAGGTTTATTAGAATCTACACTTGGTGCTATGGTCTGGCTGTGTCCCCACCCAAATCTCATCCTGAATTGTAGTTCCCATAATCCCCATGTGTCATGGGAGGGACCCAGTGGGAGGTAATTTAATCCTGGGGGCAGTTACCCTCTGCTATTCTTGTGATAGTGAGTTCTCATGGGATCTGATGGTTTCATAAGGGGCTTTTTTTTGTTTTGTTTTTTTGAGACACAGTCTCACTCTGTCACCCAGGCTTATGCAGTGGCATGATCTTGGCTCACTGCAACCTCCGCCTCCTGGGATCAAGCCATTCTCCTGCCTCAGCCTCCCCAGTAGCTGGGATTACAGGCACCCGCCACCACACCTAGCTAAGTTTTGTATTTTTAATAGACACAGGGTTTCAACATGTTGGCCAGGCTGGTCTCAAACTCCTGACCTCAAGTGATCTGCCCACCTCAGCCTCCCAAATTGCTGGGATTACAGGAGTGAGCCACCGTGCCTGCCCACTTTTCCTCCTTTTGCTTGGCACTTCTCCATGCTGCTGCCATGTGAAGAAGGACGTATTTACTTTCCTTTCTGCCATGATTGTAAGTTTCCTGAGGCCTCCCCAGCCATGCTGAACTGTGAATCAATTAAACCTCTTTCTTTTAAAAATTATTCAGTCTCGGGTATGTCTATTAGCAGCGTGAGAATGGATGAATACACTTGGAAATATCTACTCTTTGGTTTGGTAGAGTGCACATACTCATTCCAGAATTTAGAATTATTACCTTTCCACTGCTTTTTTCTAAGATCATGTTTATTTTGTGTGTTTTTGCTTTTGTTGTCATTGTTGGTGGTTCATAATTTCCTAAAATAATTCACCTTATTCTAAGTGCACTTCCTTTGTCCAGAAACAAACTCTCTTCAGGCATTTATTCACATACCATGATTAGCTAACATTCTGGCTAAATACAAATAACATTTGGTATTACAATGAATGAGAATCTCATGTTGTTCTTCTAGTCCTGCATGGATGCCAAAGCTTCCTTCTACAGAATCAGGGCAGGGAGTCATAGGACTAAAGGAGCAATGTATTTATTTGGAGTAAAGTTGATTCAGGGTCTTCATTTATTCATTCAACAAATACATCTTGAGTGTCTCTTAGGGGTAAGATATTGTGCATGATACAAACAAATCTGGATCAGACACAGTATCAACCCTCAGGGAATATATAATCTTTAATCACAGAAAAACTGTACTACATAATAGTAGCTCAAATATTCATTCAAGGGTAAGACCAATATTATACTTCAAAAATATTGCCGGGCCGGGTACGGTGGCTCACGGCTGTAATCCCAACACTTTGGGAGGCCAAGGTAGGTGGATCACGAGGTCAGGAGATTGAGACCATCCTGGCTAACACAGGGAAACCCCATTTCTACTAAAAAAAAGTACAAAAAATTAGCCGGGCATGGTGGCGGGTGCCTGTAGTCCCAGTTACTCGGGAGGCTGAGGCAGGAGAATGGTGTGAACCTGGGAGGCGGAGCTTGCAGTGAGCCGAGATCACACCACTGCACTCCAGCCTGGGCGACAGAGCGAGACTCAAAAAAAAAAAAAAAAAAAAAAAAAAATATATATATATATATATATAGCCAAAGAAGCACTTACTAAGTTTGTTGGAATGTTATTTTTATTATTGTATAAGAGAGTTATAAAAGTATTAAAAAATATAAATATCTTCCCTTGTCAAAAATTAAGTATATATCAAAAATTTAATAAAGAATCTCAAAGCTATTTCAATATTATTACTCAGCAAAGACCATTGCATATACTAATCTTTGTACATTAGGATATAAAACTAATCATAAAACTGATCATAAAACTAATATCACAAGACTAATCATAATCACAAAACTAATCATAAAACTGATCATATTGGCAGTTACAAAAAAACCTAGCCTTAGGTTCTCAAGGTTTATTTGTAGATCTCATGTCTAACAAAGTCAGGACAACTGCAAAAGATAAATGATTTAAGTAAAAAAAAATTACTTTAAAAATTCATTTTTATTTCTATTGACCTGTTGTTTGCAAATTAATAGAAACATTCACTACAATGTTTAGGAAATTCAATTTTAAAGCTGCATCCTTAATGATATTTGTTAAATGGTAAACATTTAAACACAAAGTTGAGAAATTAACATTAACACCATTTCCATTATTTCTTCTTTTTGTGCATAAAGAAAAACATCCTTTCCTCCATTTTAATGACAGATGAGATGTTTATTAAAAATAACAACAAAACACCTCCACCTAACAAACATGAAGAACAAATATATCAAACAAACATATCAAACAACTGCATTTGTGAAGAGCTTTTATCTACCACTACCCTCTCCTTTTTGTAATGCATGTAGTTAAAAATCATTAAAAATTCAGCATTTTATGTCATGAACTAGGGCGGGAAGAGAGTGCAATTATACTGTGTGGACTGAAGAGGATGATTAGAATTTTTGATGTCACTCCATTACTGTTTCCTTAGCAAATCTCTGCACAATGACATAGGCATCCTCTGCTTATATTCTATGGCAGCATCCTTATTCTCATCTTCTAAATTCCTCTACAGCAAATCGTTATTTACTTTCTGGTAGAAACTAAACATCAAAGATGTAAAATAGGAAGATACAATCTTAGTTTATCTTGCCCTGCAGAACTGGCACTTCCTTCCTAAGTACAATTATGCTGGCAAATGCTGCTATTAACTCTGTGACTGCAAGACGTGCACACTAGTTCCTTTGAAATTCTATAAAATAGTTGTCCTTAAGTGGTGATAGAAAGAAAAGAATGAAGCAGGAACAACAAGAATTACTTTACATACTAATAATAACAATTTAGTTATCAAAACAGAACCAAACAAGTGTGCCTTTATACTGTTCTTTTAAAAATTTAGGCTCCTAGGGTTCTAATAATCAGGACCTATGGTTCAGGAATGCACAGTAGCACTCAGCTCAGTGCCTATATCCTCATTTCAAAGAGAATCATTCAAACCGACATCCACCCTGTCAAGAATCTCGACTTTGAGCTGCTAATGTAGAATAAAAATCAATATAAATTTTGATCATTTGATGAATATTTACTTCTTTCTTTAGTGTTTGGGGATTTAGAATTGAAAAGTGCTGAATCAAGTCATTTTATTTTTTTGTGTTTGTGCCAACACCAATTTACTACCCTCCAGAAAGTTCCTGAACAAGATGTCTCAGGTGGCAAGCATGTTGGTTTTTCCTGTCAATCATAACAGTGTGTCAGTAGGGAACCATAAGCATTTCCCTTTCATACTCTTAGTGTTCCAAAAAGGAATATTTTGATTACTTCCTTGGAAAAGGTAAACTTTCTCATTTAGCCACACTATTGTAAACCTGGGTGTCTGTTGTTTTTGGCATTCAGCTGAGCCTAAATTGATACAATCTATTAAAAGTTAAACACTCCATTTTAGGCTCCGAGGGTCATGCACAATAAACAGAATTTACAAATGGGTTTCTCTACAAGCACAATTGAGTATTACCCTCAAAACAAAGAGCTTTTATAGAAGCTGCTATATTTCTCCATGCATTTTCTGAAAAATAACAAGAAAATATCAACTGACTGCTCTAATTAGCAGACTTCACAATAAAAAAGACTTTACATTTTTATTATAAATGAAAAGAAAATGCACTACAGACAAATGACATTAAAAAAGCTTAGCAATCAAAATATGATTCCTATGTAAGGCTAGTTACATAAGTAGAGGAGCATACCACCATTTTCATTATAATTTGATATCTGTAGCAAAAGATTACTATTCTTACAAAATAATTCCATAGTGATTTTTAAAATGATGGTCTTTTCCAATTTGAAAAAAGCCTAAATTAATTGCAAACACCAAAAATATAAGATATCCTCATAAAAAATCTTATATATGACATAGTGGCATAACACTCTATATTAAGGATGCATTTTTGATGGTTCCTTATAAATTAAATAAAAATGACAGCAGCTGCCTTTCTCAAGAATGACATACCCCTGGACAATCACTAGATATTATGTAGACAGATGTTTTAAATAAAATAAAGTATTTAGATTGCTAGATATGAAGGCAATTATAGGATGTCTTTGTTAAATTACATTTTTCATTTTTGTGAGGGGAAAAAAAGAATTGTCCTGGAAACAGTACCAACAGGAAATGATCCTATATCTAAAACAGCTGGAGACTGTAACTAATATAAATTTACTTGAAAATAAAAATGCTGTGTGCCTCTGGAGACATGCAGTAACATGCCATAAAAACAGATGAGAATATAAAAGTATTTAAGAAGGAGAAAATACATTTTATCTAGATATTATACTGAGATGTGAGCCACTGATAAATGACAAATATAAAAAGATGAAGAAAAGAGAGAAAATCAGATGAGCCATTTTAAAACCCATAATAGATATTTTATTTAAAACTATATTTGTAGAAAATATCAAAAATATTTTTCTTAGAAAAATCCTTTGCTTTTTAATATATTGGTCATTAATCAATTTACTGAAGGCATAATAATAATGTAAGGGCAAATAATTGTGTTTACTTAAAATTCTAATGGAAGCAGAAGATGCATACTATGAGTAAGTTAAGGGCCTTAAATGTTAGATAAGAATATTCTAGTAATTCTCAAAGTCATATGTAACTAAGGCTCCCTACTACATGTATCCATCTCCTCCTATCCCCATTCTTGTTAGCTGTTGAATTGGAAAGGTATCAGATATACTAATTCATATCAAATATACACAAACATTACCATCTTGTAGTGTTATGATATATACTGGTTCTCATCCAAAGCTCCTTGCTTATAACTCCCATAGCCTTTCCTTGGTTATAATGTTGGGTGTGTTAGGCCTCAGGGGTAGGCCTCTGACTTTCTGTTCTCCTTTCACCTGCCCTAAGGCAGGACTCTAATGTTCGCCTGCTTTTCTGATTGTGAGTCTTAAGACTCTCCCATGAGAGGGTCCCACCCTATACTGCGGGGGAACGAATGCTGACATCATGAAGATTCCATAAAACCCCAAGAGGACAGAGGTCAGTGAGTTTCCAGATAGCTGAACTCATGGAGGTTACTGGAGGGTGACACGCCCAGGAAGGGCATGGGAGCCCCACGCACCTTACCCCAATTATCTCCCTATGCATCTCTTCATCTGTATCCTTTACAATATCCTTTATAATAAACCAGTAAATGTAAATAAGTGTTTCCCTGAGCTCTGTGAGTTGCTCCAGCATATTAATCCAACCCAAAGAGGGGGTCATGGGAACCCCAACTTGAAGCCAAAAGTTCAGCACTCTGATCAGAATTTCTGGAGGGCTGAACTTTCAACTGGTATGTTGGGGGCTGGGGGAAGTCTTGGGGACTGAGCCATGAATCTGTGGGATATGACGCTGTCTCTGGGTAGATAATGTTAGAACTGAATTAGAGGGCACTCAGTTGGTGTCCGCTGCTTGGTGCACGAGCAGAACTCTCCCCACCCCCAAATATGGTCACAGAAGTCTTCTGTATTGATGATTGTTGTCGTGTGAGAGTAAAGGAAAATCACAGTTGAGTTTTCTCTACACATATCTTAACATAGCACATCTCCAAGTTCATGAATTTCAATACTCTTCACTTAAAGATTGAAATGCATTAATCTACACAACATTTTTAAGAAAAGCTATGGGTGGAAATCTATTTGCACAGCAGGGGTGAGGAGAGCATGAAATAGTATCTCCAAGTCTTGAGTGTTTACCTTTCTTCTCTGTACCTGAGACTCATCCTAGTCCAGTTCCTAGGGGTCTGGGTCTCAGACAGGAGGAGACCATGTGAAGTTGAGACTTCCTATGGGGCCCTAATTTGCACAGTCAGAGAAGATCACAGAGCCTCAGAAGCTGGTGTATGCATGTCAGCTGCAGAGGAGACCCAATAAAGGAACATAGGGTGAACAGAATAAAGGTAGAATGGAAGAGGAAGGTGAAAAGAGCATGCATGTATGACGAATGTGAATAACAATTATCACAAATATACCCATAGAACCCCAAAAGGAATGTTCTCAAACAAAATCGTGACTTAAAATTCTTTTGTATGCTGACATTGCAGTAATATTTTCAAAACTAAAACTCTAGAACGTAAATTAAAACTCAAAAAACATAACCAATATTCTTCACTTTTCTCTACAAGTTCATCAAATGTTAAAGGAAGCTACAGTATTTTCTGGTAGATCTGTGACAAAGCCACACACAAGCATGCACATACATACACACAACTCTACAACAATGATACCCATGAATTTGTATCCTCTTTATCACTGTATAGATTGATCATCACTGCTGCTTAGAGCTTGTAAAGCTTGACTTGTTGCTTAGCTGTTCCTGAAAATTCTCATTACCTTTTTGCTATTATATTCCGAGGAGACTGAAAAAAAAATACAAATACACGTTTTTTTTCTCTTCAGTGTAAGAGACAGATTAAGCAAAATGATATCTTCATGCTTTATCTTACTTTTGCTTATGTGAGTTATAACTCCAGCCTCCTCCCTAGCTGCTCTTGCCCTTGCCCACACACAGATTCTCAGGTTCTTTCCATTTTAATTCCTTGAGTGAACCTAGCCCCTTCCCACCTTGGACACGTTGTTTCTTCTGCCTAGAATTCTCCTCCTATCTTTTTCACATGGCTAGCACCTATATATGCTTTAAGTTTCAGTTTAAGTGTTACTTCCCATGGTGAGCATCTACATATACATAAGTCTCCATTTAAATGTTACTTCTTTCCCTGATCAGCTTATCTCAGGTAGGTATCTCCTATTATACTCTCTCTCAGGTCTTATTTATTTTCTTCCTAACATTTACTGCAACTTACAATAATATTTATTTAACTGGATGATTTTTAAAAAAAATGTTGCTTATTTTCATTCTTGCTTGTTTCACTGGGATCCATATCCCACTGAAATGTAAATACCATATGGGAAGGCATCATATCTTTCTTGTTCATAACTGCATCCCCAATGCCCAGAAATTATATGTTGAATGAATTAGTGAACGAATGAGTTGCTGAGTGAAAATTTGTGAACTATTACAGTAGGAGGCTAGAAGAAGAGGTGATGTCCACGCAGAAAGCAGAGATCCTTGGCCAGTGCTGACAAAGACCTCAGGTTGCCAATCTGAGTGGGAAGATATGAGTGGTCGAATTCAAAAGACTTCTTGAGCCACAGCAGGATAAATACCCTTAAAAGGGATGCTTTGACCAAAGTCTCCTGAGATTCCTTCAGTTTAAGAAGTGGATTGGGGCTGGGTGTGGTGGCTCATGCCTGTAATCCCAGGGCTTTGGGAGGCCGAGGCTGGGGGGATTACCTGAGGTCAGGAGTTCGAGATCAGCCTGGCTAACACGGTGAAACTCTGTTTTTACTAAAAATACAAAAAATTAGCCAGGGATGGTGGCACATCCCAGCTACTTGGGAGGCTGAGGCAGGAGAATCGCTAGAACAGGGAGGCACAGGTTGCAGTGAGCCGAGATCATGCCATTGCACTCCAGTTTGGGCAACAAAAGTAAAACTGTTTCAAAAGAAAAAAAAGAAGTGGACTGGGATTGTCTAAGAAGTGCAAACACATTCAAAAGCTAGCAGAAGGCAAGAAATAACTAAGATCAGAGCAGAACTGAAGGAGATAGAGACACAAAAAACCCTCCAAAAAATCAATGAATCCAGGAGTTGGTTTTTTGAAAAGATCAACAAAATTGACAGACTGCTAGCAAGGCTAATAAAGAAGAAAAGAGAGAGGAATCAAATAGACGCAATAAAAAATGATAAAGGGGATATCACCACCGACCCCACAGAAATACAAACTACCATCAGAGAATACTATAAACACCTCTACGCAAATCAACTAGAAAATCTAGAAGAAATGGATAATTTCCTGGACACTTACACTCTTCCAAGACTAAACCAGGAAGAAGTTGAATCCCTGAATAGACCAATAGCAGCCTCTGAAATTGAGGCAACAATTAATAGCCTACCCACCAAAAAAAGCCCAGGACCAGATGGATTCACAGCTGAATTCTACCAGAGGTACAAGGAGGAGCTGGTACCATTCCTTCTGAAACTATTCCAATCAATAGAAAAAGAGGGAATCCTCCCTAACTCATTTTATGAGGCCAACATCATCCTGATACCAAAGCCTGGCAGAGACACAACAAAAAAAGAGAATTTTAGACCAATCTCCCTGATGAACATCAATGCAAAAATCCTCAATAAAATACTGGCAAACCGGATTCAGCAGCACATCAAAAAGCTTATCCACCATGATCAAGTGAGCTTCATCCCTGGGATGCAAGGCTGGTTCAACATTCGCAAATCACTAAACGTAATCCAGCATATAAACAGAACCAAAGACAAGAACCACATGATTATCTCAATAGATGCAGAAAAGGCTTTTGACAAAATTCAACAGCCCTTCATGCTAAAAACGCTCAACAAATTCGGTATTGATGGAACGTACCTCAAAATAATAAGAGCTATTTATGACAAACCCACAGCTAATATCATACTGAATGGGCAAAAACTGGAAAAATTCCCTTTGAAAACTGGCACAAGACAGGGATGCCCTCTCTCACCACTCCTATTCAACATAGTGTTAGAAGTTCTGGCTAGGGCAATCAGGCAAGAGAAAGAAATCAAGGGTATTCAGTTAGGAAAAGAAGAAGTCAAATTGTCCCTGTTTGCAGATGACATGATTGTATATTTAGAAAACCCCATCGTCTCAGCCCAAAATCTTCTTAAGCTGATAAGCAACTTCAGCAAAGTCTCAGGATACAAAATTAATGTGCAAAAATCACAAGCATTCTTATACACCAGTAACAGACAAGCAGAGAGCCAAATCAGGAATGAACTTCCATTCACAATTGCTTCAAAGAGAATCAAATACCTAGGAATCCAACTTACAAGGTATGTAAAGGACCTCTTCAAGGAGAACTACAAACCACTGCTCAGTGAAATCAAAGAGGACACAAACAAATGGAAGAACATACCATGCTCATGGATAGGAAGAATCAATATCGTGAAAATGGCTATACTGCCCAAGGTTATTTATAGATTCAATGCCATCCCCATCAAGCTACCAATGAGTTTCTTCACCGAATTGGAAAAAACTGCTTTAAAGTTCATATGGAACCAAAAAAGAGCCCACATTGCCAAGACAATCCTAAGTCAAAAGGACAAAGCCGGAGGCATCACGCTACCTGACTTCAAACTATACTACAAGGCTGCAGTAACCAAAACAGCATGGTACTGGTACCAAAACAGAGATATAGACCAATGGAACAGAACGGAGCCCTCAGAAATAATGCCACACATCTACAACCATCTGATCTTTGACAAACCTGACAAAAACAAGAAATGGGGAAAGGATTCCCTATTTAATAAATGGTGCTGGGAAAATTGGCTAGCCATAAGTAGAAAGCTGAAACTGGATCCTTTCCTTACTCCTTATACGAAGATTAATTCAAGATGGATTAGAGACTTAAATGTTAGACCTAATACCATAAAAACCCTAGAAGAAAATCTAGGTAGTACCATTCAGGACATAGGCATGGGCAAGGACTTCATGTCTAAAACACCAAAAGCAACGGCAGCAAAAGCCAAAATTGACAAATGGGATCTCATTAAACTAAAGAGCTTCTGCACAGCAAAAGAAACTACCATCAGAGTGAACAGGCAACCTACAGAATGGGAGAAAATTTTTGCAATCTACTCATCTGACAAAGGGCTAACTTCCAGAATCTACAAAGAACTCAAACAAATATACATGAAAAAAACAAACAACCCCATCAAAAAGTGGGGAAAGGATATGAACAGACATTTCTCAAAAGAAGACATTCATACAGCCAACAGACACATGAAAAATGCTCATCATCACTCGCCATCAGAGAAATGCAAATCAAAACCACAATGAGATACCATCTCACACCAGTTAGAATGGCAATCATTAAAAAATCAGGAAACAACAGGTGTTGGAGAGGATGTGGAGAAATAGGAACACTTTTACACTGTTGGTGGGATTGTAAACTAGTTCAACCATTATGGAAAACAGTATGGCGATTCCTCAAGGATCTAGAACTAGATGTACCATATGACCCAGCCATCCCACTACTGGGTATATACCCAAAGGATTATAAAGTATGCTACTACAAAGACACATGCACACGTATGTTTATTGCGGCACTATTCACAATAGCAAAGACTTGGAATCAACCCAAATGTCCATCAGTGACAGACTGGATTAAGAAAATGTGGCACATATACACCATGGAATACTATGCAGCCATAAAAAAGGATGAGTTTGCGTCCTTTGTAGGGACATGGATGCAGCTGGAAACCATCATTCTTAGCAAACTATCACAAGAAGAGAAAACCAAACACCGCATGTTCTCACTCATAGGTGGGAACTGAACAATGAGCTCACTTGGACTCGGGAAGGGGAACATCACACACTGGGGCCTATCATGGGGAGGGGGGAGGGGGGAGGGATTGCATTGGGGAGTTATACCTGATATAAATGATGAATTGATGGGTGCTGACGAGTTGATGGGTGCAGCACACCAACATGGCACATGTATACATATGTAACAAACCTGCACGTTATGCACATGTACCCTAGAACTTAAAGTATAATAAAAAAAAAAAAAAAAAAAAAAGAAGTGCAAACAGAAAACCCCTGGAAGCTAGGAAGCTATTAAACCTCCATGTTACACATTTTAATTTAAAGTGATGATGTTTAATTTTAGCAAGTCTCTATGAAACTTTAACTCTGGAGATAAAAGACCCAGTTGAGCTAAAACATGGAGAAAATATATCACACTCCAGACCACAGAGGGCAACAGAATTCTCAAAGTCATAGGGAAGAATAGTTGAACAACACACAACAGGATAGGAAAGTTCAAATCACAAAGGAATGAAGGGAAAATGAAAATGCTGATTTAAAATCAAACACCCTAAACTGGGCTCTCAGTGACTCCCAAAGGTACCTCATTCAGCTTTCAATTAACAAAGGGGAAAGAGATGGAACAATCTACCTCTTGAAGTGCCAACAACTTTTTATCAATTGTATTTCTTCCATTTAGGATGGAAGTCTGAGATATTTCATATCCTTAAACAGAATCTGTTCTATGGATAACTGTCAAAATACAACATCAATTATAACGCTGTTATACTCACAGGTATTATTGGTGCTGCTTTTCTTTACATAGAATGGCTTTAGACCCAGTGATTTTAAAGTTCTTGTTTCTGACTTAACAGCTCATGCTCTCTACTACATAGAAGATGGAAGAGTTATTCCTTGCAATTATTGATGTGGCAGCCTCTAGTAGCTTGTCTCATCTTTCATATATGATATGTTAAATTAAGCTGAGAAACTAGACAACTGAAGTTCTAATAAGTATATAAAAAACAAAAGTAAGTAGTCTCAGAATAAAAGCAAAAGAAGTCTTATTTCAGTTTCCAGGGTTTGAATTCTCAGCACTTTGGTTGTTAGATCATTTTGGTTTCTGCTGCAGTTTGTATAATTAAAGTTGACCCTGTAAGTAGCACATGGAGGTATAACTCTATTGAGATTTGGAGAAAGAACCAAAAAGGAAGGAGTTCTATGCCTGGGAGAAAGATACCTGGGCTGTATAGAATTTCTCATGGTTGTGGGAAGTTGAACCCATCCTTATTATCAATTGACATTAAAACCCTTTTGATGATCTTTTGTTACATATAAGACATAAATCACAGGAGTAACTAGTGCCCTCGTACTTGAGTCATTAGACCCATTACTGGCCAGCTTACTCAGCATCCAACCCAGATGAAAAAAAGGCTTCTGTATGAGGCTTACCATAGCACATCTTTTCATATTACTATTTTGACTTAAAAATTAAACAGTAACAATGAAGAACAAAAGCCTTTTAGTGGTTGCTATTTTCTTCAGAATAAAATCAAATGTCTTAGTACAGTATTTAAATACCTGGTGTCATGGTTAGATCTCAGTCTACCTTCGCATGTACCCTCCATGACTTCCTTTTCTGACAAATAGCAAAACCCACCTATACTCACATCAGACTAAGCCATGTCCTCCCAGGTACACAGCTTTTCCACCTCTGCTTCCCAGGCTTCCCTCCATTTCTGCAGCTCGACATCTCACATATTCCTCTGGGCTCAAGAAACTCCTCCCCCACCTGAATGTCCATGATACATGATCTGTCCTTCTAATATAAAACATCTCCCTTCACCTTATAGTACTCAGGACTCCTCTGTCCTATTAGATTTTAGGCTCCCCAAGAGTATAATATGAACCGGATTTCTTTTGACATCACCCACAGGTTCCTGACCCACAACAGACACTCAATAAGTATGTACTGAAAGAATGAGTAAGGCAAGGAGAGGGTCTGATATGGCTTTTTTCCATCTAGGAAGAGCTGAAGATACTATTTTAAAAATACTTTTAAAAGGGAAGGCAGGGAAAGTATAAGGTGAGGTTGGGATATATTCTTGTACTAGAAAACAAAGAAGCATTCCTTGACTAATAGGGATCTGCCAAAAGGACACAAGCGTCATCATGAAGAGGCTCCCTTTCGGCAAATGTGGGAAATACAAGCACTAAAAAAGAAGACTTATTGTAATTGATTGTTGTATATTGAATAAATAGAAATCAATTAGTCTATAATTATACTCAAAAGAGAAAAAAAAAATGCCGCCATTGAGGGTGACTATTACACTAACTTCTTACCACCAAAATTGGCAAATAATGAGAAAAGCATTTCACTTGCTTTTTAAAAGAGGAACTGTAGCTCATCTGATGTTGATAAGAGAAAGTCTATAGGAAAAAATGCCAAGTATAAATGTGGAAGAAATAGTAGAATTAGGAAATCTTCATTTTACAACCCCTAAAGAAATAATTGATTCCAGCAAGAATCATCAATGTATTCTAAAACTCTTAAGCAAATATTTGAGGGAAAACTGGACATTCACAGATGCCCAAGCATTATCCTATAGATTACCTGCTAATTATAAAGGAAATCTTGTCTATAGAAAGAGGTACTGTGTCTGACCATCACCACATTAGCATCATGAACAGCGGATAGCCTGGCATGATAGGATGCCATCTGAAGTACACATGCCAAAAATGTTTAATCTGAATCAAACAAGACTCTGGACCAAATTTCTAGTTTGTAGGAAAGAGTGAGTAGAGGAAAAAGTTAAAAGACACCACAAGGAAACAATCAGACAAATCTAGAACATGAAACATTCTGATGATTCATCTGGCTTCTTCAGATTGATATTTAACAACGGCTAGGACCTCAGTTTGAGTGAGGTTCTGAGATAGAATGAAATGTGTCAGAATAAAAGACAACAGTGAGAAATGAAGTCATATTTTGTATTGGCAATCTGCTACTTCACAGCTTGAGAATCAGTCCTAAGAGAGAACTGTATTTTTAAAAAATGACAAACATTCTACTATTAGTCAGAATCCCACACCCAAAATGAAACTCTCTACCATTTTACAAGACATTTAAAGAGAACTATAAAATTTTATATTTTACATAATTATTTATATTTTAGTTTCAGTCCAAATAATCTATTATACTATGAAACAAGTATTGATTTTGTCCTCTTATTTGCAACAGTATGCAAATTAACAGATTCATTGGATGTGGCAATCCCAGGTTTACCTACTTCAGTTCACTGTTCACTAGGTACCTAGATAAATGCTTAAATCATCATTGAGAGTAATATTCTGCTTGATCAGAAATCACTTGGTAATATGGTATTGATACTTTGATAATAAATTACGTTTATACTTTTATGGCGTGTGATTTCATATATATTATCTTATTTGATAATCCTAACAACCTTGTGCTATGCGCAGGTAGATCAGGTGTCATTATCCCCACTTAGCAGATGCAGAAGGCAGAGGTCAAATAAATTCGTTTGTCCAAAGTCACATAGATAATGAGAAGAAGAACCGGGGGTTTCTGGCTCCAACTCCAGTGCTCTTCTACTAACCATTCTAGGTATTCTTTCTAACCAGTAGTCCTGAAACCATGATTTCCAGTCTCTAGCTAGTCCCTGACTGAGGCTGCCAGCACAGACATAGACAACTAAAAGAGCCCGGGTATGACATCAAGTCTACTGAGTAAGGTGCACTTTGGTCACTTTCTGCAAGGCCCAATGTACTACTTGTCTTATGAGTCTTGGATTTAATCAAAACTCTTTGCTCCCACTGCCTCCAGGAACGACACTAATTCTGCACCTTTGGCGGTGTACACTACCATTCGTTCCTCGTCTGCACACTCTGATTAGTTTGCCCTGTTATAGCTTACCATTCAACTGCTTTGTCACTCCTTCCCTTTAAATGTCCAGGGTGTGGTAAGCAATGAAGCCTCATTGTGAGAATTTTTCCTTTCCAATTCTGATTGCTAGTTCCCAATCAGTAGCAGGATTTATTATTATATAATTATCATGATTTATTGATATGTAGGGTTTATAGGGGGTCCTGTAGTAATTTAGAAATTTAGGGCTGGAGTTGTAGCACATGTTGAGCCATTGGCTTCTCTGCATTTTGACTTCCTAGTATTCCTTTCTGGAGACACTATACCTGTTCCCTCTGACCTCCTTTCTGCCCATTTGCCATTTCTATATTTCCCAAAATGACATGTTACTCTCCCAGTGGTGAGTCTGGAAAGATAGAGAGGTAATGAAAAGTTAGGTGATCCTTGTGAGAAAGCAGGAGAGTGAGCAATGAGATACAGACAGACAAGGACAAATGGCTGGAATTAGGGGGGAAAAAGAAAAGAGCTAGAAATAGCCAAAAAGCTTTTTAAATTTTGTCTAGATCCCAGAAAAGTCATAAGATAGTAAATTAAGAAACAGGAATGGTGAATTGAGTTGTTAAATACTCCACTTCCCTCACCCCAGTTTAATTAGCATTTCCATATTCTCTATGAACATCTAACCTTTCCATATACCCTCAGAATCTCACGTTTTAAATAGTATTCATGAATTAAATATCTTCCTAAAGTAGATTCCAGGTCCAGATAGGCCTCACGAACTCCTTTAAAAAGTTTGTTCTTATTTAGAACTTGGGAGGAAACAAATGAATCCTCCATAATCTATTTGGCCAGGCTCTAAAGTCACTTCTTTTCAGAATTCCCTCAAATTCCTGAACTAGAATTTATTGCTCTGACCAACTTCTTCCTCCCACCAACCAACACACTGAAGTTCCTTTCCAGGCTTTTTGAGTGATTGCCCACAATTAGGAACAGCCCAGCATACCTATTAGGTTGTCACTTCCTACCAGATGTTTTCCAGCTGTTCTCAATGTCTTTTTGCTAATGCTCTGCCATCTGCTACCTTAATGGTGGCACAATGGGGAATGGCTGCTTTGGTGACTTTGCTCTACAAGTTATAAAGACCTGGCCCATTGCCTCATCCTGGAAAGTCTGATATGCACATTGGTCACATTTCTCCAACTAGTTGTTACATTTATTCCATCTACTAACTAGCCAATATTAAACCGGTGTGACATGAAATATGTGAGCTCTCACTATCAAATCTAAACCTGGATCAGTCTTCATTAATGGACACATTCACATCTTATTTCCAGCTATCATAGGTCCTGCCATTAAGACAACACCTAATATCTTATTGCCCAATCAATATGATTCCCTTTCACCTTTCTTTGTATTTTTTTTTAACCAGCATGCCAATAGCACATCAGTACAGTAAGCAGTTATGCTTCTTTTGTGTCACCTTGTCGGTTACACCTTATACATGGAAATCTTATGTTTGTTTGATATTCTCTACAGCTGAATGAAGACAAATCTTAGCCCTCTGAGACTGATGGTAAGTTATCAGTCAAATTCTGCCAAGGCACAGCAATTATCAATGCAGATTTCCAGGGACTGTAAATCAGTGTGTAATCTATTTGTATATACTTATTGAGGAGATTATTGCTCCCTTCAATTATGAAAACTATTTTTCTGAAACCATCATTATACTAGATGTGAAAAAGGTTAGTACCACTAGCCCATAATCCCTTCCGAAGGCCCAGTGGGAATGGTTGTTATTGGGACTTTGGCAAACATAACAGTAAGTTCAGGAAAACTGATATCCATACTAATTACAATGTACTTGTCTCCAGTAATCTACATTTTTAATTAATTATTTTAAGATTTGAGCTGTTACCACATGATAACTCCATGTCTTATCTTCCAAAATGACACCAACCCTCAATGGCTGTCTTAAATAGACAGCTTGTTTAAAGTATTTGTGATTATGGTCACAAGCCAGATCTGCTTGCAGTACAGTCAAAATACAAACCTAGGACCAAAAGAAGATGTTAATATCATCCCTGACAGCACAAACACATGCTCTTTGGTTTCATAACACTATTTTTACTTGAACAGGTACCTTCTTCCCCATTCCAGCTTATATTTATCAGAAATTAATGAAAATGTCAATCTTTTATTTGATAAAGCAATAAGATCTCAAACGCAACTTCATGTTTTACTTGGAGCAGCCATGAATGTAGCAACAGTGGAATCACCATGTGCTAAAAGTTCACTCATATCCACTGTAGTCAATAAACATACTTACTGGTTTTACACATACTTAAAGAGTGTCTTCAACTTACAAAACATGCTAGTGTCTTGTCAAATGTGCTTATCTTCGTAAGGAATAAAGACAAGGTGCTTCTAGTTAGCGAAGGACACAGATTCTAACAACTAACTATAATACAAAACAGAATAATATAAAATAAATAAGAACAACAAACTGAAACTCTGGTAGTTGGTTGAGAATTGGAAAATACTTAATGAAAGAGGTGGTGTTTTCACTGCGTCTTGGTGAGTAAATAGAATTTTGGTCAGTAAACAGGAAAGAAATATAGTTAGGCTTTTTTTTTTTAAAAAAAAAAGGACTATAAATGAACCTACCAAACTCCACTGTGCTTCATATAATCACTGATATTTTGCACCCCTAAGAGTGTTATTTAAGTTTTCAATGCAGTTAATTGAAACCCTACTAGATGCAAATCAAAAGTTTCAGCCTTAATTGAGATATTTTGAAAATTGAACCCATTGCTTCAGGCAGGTGCTACATGAGATTCCATTAATATAGGTAATTAACATTAGCCTCTGCTTTAATTAACATGCATACTTTAATTAGCAAAGCATTAACCAACATTAAAAAATCTGATCTTCATGCATCACAAAAAACTGCAAAGTTATGACTACTATGTTATTTTTCTCCAAGGTTGTAAATCACAAAACAGTGATCACTTCTGAAGTACACATCAACTTTAAAATATTAAACAGGGAGATATGTACAATATGAGTGAAAACATCATGAAAATAAAAAAGGATGCTATTTAGAAATTATAGAGCCAACAGCTTTCACATTTTAAACAGGAGTTACATTGTAATCTCTCAATGATCATTTGCAAGGCAGGAGACTTTTGGCTTGAAAAATCCCCATAGACTGTCATCTTCCTTATATGTAATAAATCAAGGACTATACTAGAGTACCATTATCTATGTGACCATCTACCTCCTAACCTCTTCTTATCCTTCTCAGGGATCAAAGAAAGCACCAGTTTCTGAAGACATTTAATACATGAGGTCTCAGACTAGCACAAACTTCATTTTTAAAACAATCTATGTTGCCTTGTTTTATGTTTAAGATCAAAATGTGTTAGACTAGTTCTTTATTGTCAATCTACCATGTGTGGGAGCACCAACAATTAAGGATGCCTTTTGTTAAAAATAAAATTGGCATTGATGTTCTTTCCTTACTATGATAATTAGATGTGCCAACTTTCAAATCCTGCTCACACGCTGTATAGATTTTTTTATTACTTTAATGAAAATAGCATCATCATTATATGGAATAGAAGTACCATAGAAATGGTATCCATGTAGAGATCATTGTATTCTTTTATGCCAAGACATGATAAAATTATGGTAAAAAATGGCAAACTTTTAAAAACATACATATATTCACAGAAAAAGTAATCATATCCTTCCTGATTAAGCATTAAGAAAAACAATCATAATACTGCAGGTAGATCAAAATTAAAAACAACGAAGTCTCTCGTAAGTCCGTACTGGATATAAGGCAATATTTAGACACAGAGAAATCTGAAAGACCATGACAAAAAGTATCCTGGATCTCATAAGCTTTCGTTTAAATCCAAACTGAAAATCTCAAAAATTAGGTCCATTGTGGTAAATGCTGGTATGATGAGAAAAAAACAGCTAGGGAGCAGCACTCACAGATTTGTAGGCTCATTTGCTGCTTTAAGTTGTTACTAACATTGGAATTGCTTCCATTGACTCTAATGAGGGTTGGGCTTCTCTCTTCTTGTTCCTGCCACTGGCTATTTTAGCATCACAGCCACTACAGGGTCAGCATGAGTCAGCATCTTCTCTGTACTCCTTTTCAACTAACAAATGGGGAAATGAATGTTTCTTGGGTTTGCAAAGCCATTCCCCAAGTTACAGTGATTTTCTTGGCCCTTTTCCCTATGTCAAATCAGAGCCTGGGCTCCCAGGAGATCATGCAGGAACTGGCCATTCTTCTGGATCTGTGCTGAGGGCAGTACCCTGTAAAGAGGTGCAAGGACACCTCTCAGTTCTGTTTAAGTGAATTTGAGGAGTCTTTATCAAATTCTCCCCCTATTCTATAAACTGTATTATGACAAAATTCCATATATTGGATTGCCATATGTCAGTTCTATCTATGCTCTGTTAATTAAATTCACTTGGGCTTTCACTTAGGAAAGGTATAATATAAGCAGGATAAACAGAGAGAAGCATATTTACAGCCAGGGCTTTAAGAAGCATAGAACCCTGCTTTATAAATGTGTGACAAACCCTCACAAACTTCCCTGTTGTAGGTTTTAAGTTCATAGGGCCTTCCTGAGAGAAGTCCTTCAAAGATGCAGGAGTGGAACAATAGCTTCAACCACTGAGCCATTTACTTAACTGGGTATAACATTGAGGCATTTACTTAACTGTCAATAACACTTAAGACAATTGCCTATGAATGAGAGATTGCTCTATACTGAACGTATGTATTCCTCTTCATTCTAGGGCAACACTTCTCAGAAAGTAGTCCTCAGATTACCAGTTTCAGAATCAGCTGGTACATTCACTAAAATGCAGATTCCCAGGCCCAGTGAGGACTGAACAAACCTTAGTTTCCCAGGGAGTCGGTTTTGACTGTCACTCCCAGGTGATGCTTACTCAGAGTAAATCTGGAGAACTGCTAAGGAGGAGAGAAACCACCGTCTTCTATTTCTCGTACTATAGGTGGTGGTCATGAAAGTGAGCAAAATATTCTGTACCTAATCTCATAACGCTTTATAGATCATTGTGGGAGAAGAAAATAGGTTTTGTTGGGACACAGCTTTCATTAAATAGAGTCACCTTTGATAATTAACTAAATTTGATGGGCAGATAATAAAAGTCACATAAAAGAGAAAGATTTATGTTTATGTTTAATATATTTTTATAGTCATACATGCTATAAATATTGCTTCATGAATGCATTTTAAGCATGAGATTTTCCAAACACATTTATTTTAAAAAATCCAAATTAGTTCTGTTGGTATTCTACTTTTAATACTTACTTCATCACTAGATGGCCAGATCTTTATTATGTTTCATGTCAACCAACTCTGACTTTCACTGAAATACCTAGTTGAGAGATATTTATCTTGAGAAAAACAGACAGATTTATCTTAAGAGAGACAGATCTAACACACATTGACTTTCTTTAGATTTCTGATTATATTCTATATGACATGATCATCATAAATCTGGGACAATATGGTCCATACCACCTACCTAGGCAAAAAAGTTAGATTGGCAAAAAACGTTTTCCCCAGTCTGACCCCAATCTCCTTTTTAAATTGTTATCTCTCATTACTTTCTACACAATAATCTTCCCCAGGCAATTTGTCTATTTATCACTGGCTACCAAATAGAAAGGCTTCCTACCCCTGAGTTTTGCAAATATTTCTTCTGCATGAGACGCTTTCTCTAATCTGCTCTCTTACTTCGATGAAACCAAAAAGTCCTCTAAGGACCAACACAAACAACTCTTTCATTTCCCCAAGTCTACGTCTCTATCCATCCGCTATGTATCGCTGACCACCTTGCATTGGCAGAGATCCATCTGCTAGTCTTAGCTTCCTAACTAAATTATGAGCTTCTTAAAGTTAAGGACTTCCCAATATATTTAGGACCCTGTCTGACACATCAGAGTTACTTGGAAACTTGACCTCAACATTTAAAAAGATTTACTAAGAGATCCAATAATAAATTGTTCTAATATGCCATATGGGGTTTAATATTTAGTTACAGTTAACATCTTGCATCTACGCTCTAGTGGAGAAACCACATCCAGTTTCACACAGTTTACTGGAGACATCAAGGTATAAGGAAAATAAAATAATGTTAATGACCAGGTAAGTAGGGCCTTTATACCTTAACTGAAATAAAATTCATTTCTGTAGTAATACAGTCATTCTCTGCCACAGTCGATTATTTCCTAATCTGCTGCATATTCACTCTTTTCCTGATAGTCAATAATTTTACTTCATTAATCAATTTTACTCATTAATATCTTATTCCTATTTGATAAATTTTTCTGAAATCAACTTCTCAGTTGGGATTTCCTCATGAAAATATTTTGCCACCTAAAAATTATGTAATAAGATTGTGGTTGCAAATTCTGCAAACATTATTTTGTGAATTTATAGAAATCCTTAAAGCATGATTTTTTCGTATCCTCTATATATTGCGTAAAAATAGCTCCTTCATAATACTTTTTTTTTTCCTGAGATAGGGTCTTGCTCTGTCACCCAGACTGGAGCACAGTGGTACAATCACAGATCACTACAGCCTCAATATTCCAGGCTCCAGCTATCCTGCTGCCTCAGCCTCCTGAGTAGCTGGGACCACAAGCATGTGCCACCATGCCCAGCTGATTTTTTTTTTTTCAGTAGAGACAAGGTCTCGCCATGTTGCAGGCTGGTCTTGAACTCCTGAGCTCAAGCAATCCCCTGCCTCGGTCTCTGAAAGTGCTGGGATTGCAAGGCTTGAGCCAACTGGTTCAGCTCATAATGTTTCTAATTGTGTACAAGGTATCTTTTAAAAAGACTATCAGTCTGGTATATTTCACTCTACCTAATTAATTCACAGAATTGTGTGTTTTGTTTTGATTTAATTGGTTTGTAGCATTTGTGATTGGTTTCTTTTCAATACATTTTCTCACAGAGAATAAAATTTTCATTTTAGTCAATGCCATTTCATTCCATGACAGAACATCCCCTAGGGTAGCCCTCAGGGTATGAGAAATATGCTGTGGGACTGTGTCACAAAAACAGACCCAGAGTGTCAGTGGTGCAGGCTTCAGAGTCCAATTCTTGTGAAACTAGAGTTTGTAATGGCTTCACATAGCTCCCCCAGTCAGTTGCAAACAACATACCAATATTAAATTGAGTATGACATTTTTTGAAAGAGAAAATTACACAGCAGATATTATAGCTGCTAAAAATTATGGGCATTTTATAGGGCAAAGTCTGATTTTTAATAAAGATCTGAAATAATGACTTTAAGTTTGAGCAATTAGTTAAGAGTTTAAGGTACAATGGTTTCAAATTAGACTTATACACATGGCAGAAGAACCCAAATGGCCCAAGACATTGGCCATCTGATTTGCTACTATGAGTCTGTGTAGGTTTTTAATAGGCAGAAACTCAGAAAGTGCCACTCACTCAACTTACATGAATGTGAAATGATGGAAATCAATTATTGTGTTTTTCTGTTGAACTCAAATCATGACTATAAATAAAAATGAGGCAATATTTTATTTGCCCTAGTTTTAGTAACACAAAGACCACAGAAAGCAAATGAACAAATACAAACTTATTTTACTCAATACTTCTCGATTTCATTGTATTCTTCAAGATAATAATTATTATTCCCTTTTTATAGATAAGAAAATTGATTACAAACAGTATTAGGCAGTGCTTGCATTGCTATAAATACTTAATACTGGGTAATTAATAAAGAAAAGAGGATTAATTGGCTCATGGCTCTGCAGGCTTTACAGGAACCATGTCAGCTTCAAAGGAGGCCTCAGGAAACTTACAATCATGGTGGAAGATGAAGAGGGAGCAGGTGTGTCACATGGAGAATGCAGGAGCAAGTGAGAGAGAGAGGGGAAGGGATGTGCCAAACACTTTTAAATGATCAGATCTCATGAGAACTCACTACCAGAAAGACAGCACCAAGCCATGAGTGAGCCCTCATAATCTAAACACCTCCCACCAGGCCCTGCCTCCAGCATTGGGGATTACAATTCAACATGATATTTGGGTGGGGTTCAAATCTGACAAACATATATATCCAAACTGTATCCCAACACTTATTAATAAATGAAAGGAAAAGGAGAAAAAAATGGCCAAACATGGTAGCTAAACTTTTGATGATAGAATACCTAAATTGAGGCCAAACATATGCCAACTAAATGAGTGACTCTTCCACACTTTAAATGTTATGGCACACAAAGTTGTCCCTGGCTGTATATAAGTGATGGATTTATTTATTTTTATTTTTATTTTTATTTTATTTGAGACAGGGTCTTGCTCTGTCACCCAGGCTGGAGTGTAGTGGCACAATCACATTTCACTGCAGCCTTGACCTCTTGGCCTCAAGTGACCCTCCCACCTCAGCATCCTGAGTAGCTGGGACTACAGGCATGTGCCACCATGGCCAGCTAATTTTCAATTTTTTTTGTAGAGATGGGGTCTCCCTATATTGCCCAGGCTGGTTTCAAACTCCTGGGTTTAAGCACTCCTCCCACCTTGGCCTCCCAAAGTGTTGGGATTATATGCATGAGCCACTGCACCACTCTAGTGATGGTCATTTTCAAGATGTGCATTCAGAAAGAGGAATGGGAAGAAAATAGCAACTCAGGAGAAAGGTGAGCAAGCCTAGAGGATAGCAGTAGAGCTGCAGCTTGAATGGAGAGTAAAGTCTTCTTGGCTGGAAATGAAAAATTAATTTGGTGTGATGGCTGGCAGTATCATTAAAGAAAATGCAAACTATATTTGATTTAATCCAATATGATTATAATGCATGCAAGTCCCTTGTAAGAAACTTTGTGATTTTATAAAGATCAAAAGGCAAAAGAATATTCTGGGTTTCTAAGAAAGTGAAGGAAAATTGGGTAAGAGGCAGGTGGAGTAATCTAGACATAAACAGATAAAGGCCTGGGCTCCTAGGCCAGATGGAGAAATAGAAAAACATGATTCCAAGAGGCCTTGTCAAGGAAGATGCAGCAGTTCTTGGCGGCTGGTAGCTCCCATTTGGGAACAAAAGGAGAGAAGAACAGTGAAAATTATTTTCAGCTTCTATTGCTAAGGAGCCTGGCACGTTGGAAGGATATAATGACAGAAAAGGTGGGAAAAAAAGAAAGTGGTAAACTTAATTATTATGGAAATTTTCAGGTGACAACAGTATGTAAAACTAGCAGTCTTCTAGAGTCAATTGAGGATGGAACCATAGCATGCAAAGCGGGAGGACACTAAACCGAAGACGTAGATCTGGACACCACTGCCTATAGTGATGGCTACAATCATCCTAAATGATAAGATTCCTAAGGGAATATGCATACTATATAAAGAAGAACAGATGGTCTAGAATCCACAGCCAAAGGGTGGCAGGAAAAAAAGTACTCAATAAAAAATGGGCCTAAGATGTAAGGGGACCAAAAGGAAATTGCAATGATTTACTGTTAATAATCTCAACAGTAAGTGGATGTTCGACAATACATGCAGGTACAAGTAATCCATGCTATGGTTTGAATGATGGTATCCCCTTAAAAATTTACACTGAGGCCGGGCGCGGTGGCTCAAGCCTGTAATCCCAGCACTTTGGGAGGCCGAGACGGGTGGATCACGAGGTCAGGAGATCGAGACCATCCTGGCTAACACCGTGAAACCCCGTCTCTACTAAAAAATACAAAAAACTAGCCGGGCGAGGTGGCGGGCGCCTGTAGTCCCAGCTACTCCGGAGGCTGAGGCAGGAGAATGGCGTAAACCCGGGAGGCGGAGCTTGCAGTGAGCTGAGATCCGGCCACTGCACTCCAGCCTGGGCGATAGAGCGAGACTCCCTCTCAAAAAAAAAAAAAAAAAAAAAAAAAAAATTTACGATGAAACTTACTCCCCAGTGCAACAGTATTAAGAAGTGTGGCCTTAGGGAGGTGATTAAGTCATGAGGGCTTAGCATTCTTATAAAAAGATTCAAGGTCGAAGGGAGTGTGCTCTTGCTTATCCATTCCTTCTGCCATGTGAGGACACAGAGTTCACCCTCTCTGGAGAATGTAGCCACCAGGCACCATCTTGGAAGTGAAGACTAGCCCCTCGTCAGACAGCAAACCTGCCAGTGCCTTGATCTTGGACTTCACTTCCCAGCTTCCAGACTGTGAGAAAATAAACTTCTGTTCTTTATAAATTACACAGTCTCAGGTATGTTATCACAGTAAAACAAACAATGAATATAACCCCACATAGCATAGCCTAGATAGACTACCTGCAACAATTAGACAATCCACTACCACCATAGTGACAAAGAGCCAGTCAAACAATTTAGAAGAGTGATGAACCCATTAATCCCATGATTCTTGGCTGCTGTGACACTACAATAATCATGAACACCTTGCTTAAAAACTAGAAAGTAGTGGGAATGTGGAGGAGTGAGCAAGGCAGACATTGCATAGTTTCTAATTGTGTCAGTGGGTACCCAAAGTGGGAGCCATTAAAATATATGTTAAAAGGCAAAGTTATCTTTTTTATCTCTGAAATTTATAGCTATGAGACAAACTCAAATCTACAAAATTAAAATAAAAATCCAAACCCTAGAAAATTAATTCAACATCTTTACTGGTGAAAGAAAGAACAAGAGCCCTTTTCAGCCTCTGTTTGTACAAGTGATCTATATGAAATATGAGCAGTGTGTGCTGCTTAGGGAAACCCAGTCAGTGTCACCATCAAAGACAAGGAACTTTCCTCTACAAGGCAATCTTGTGCCTTCTCCATCATTTGTTGAACTGACTTAAAACCGTTTACCAAACCAATCTGCAAACTTAGCTTAGTGACCAACCAGCTCTCACTTTTTTATATTATTCTTATGAAATGGAGGTTACTTCAAAAAAGGGGCTATATATAAAATTAACCATAAATTATGTAAAGTGATTTGTTTATTATTGCGCATTTGTTCCATGTTTGCATCCATAATTTACAGATTAAAACTTATATTTTATTAATTTATATTTATAAAAAAAGAAACAATTCATAAGATTTGCAGTCAGGAAAAAGATGTCGATTTAACTTTATAAATAATAAACACAAAATAACAATAAAATTACATTGGGCTTTATTGTAACTTTTCAATTTATGCCTTAGAAATATAAAGAAATTTCTAGAAATTTAATGAAAACTTTGTAGCACAATTAAATGTAAAATAAGTTTTAACATGCATTTCTCCTGCCAATCGGCATACATAATAGAAAAATGGTAGAGAATAGGTTAAACAGTCTAAAAGGATTTTAACCTTAAATTTGACAGAAGTTAAATGGCTGTGACATTGGGTTCTTCTGCTTTATTCCAGCTAGTAATCCACCCTCAAAGTTCCTGTCAGGTAAATGACCTTGTATTTCATTAACTGATAATTAAATGGATTTATTCCACTAACGGTTTTAATTAAAATGCTAGAAATATTGATTACCCCTCTCATCCTTATTCCCCCAGATGAAAAAAAGGTTTTAGGAATGTTTATTTAGAGAAGACAGAGAATTAAATTAGATTGAATCTCTATGAGACCCGAAGACTGGTTCTTTCATTTCTGCTGCTCAAGCAGAAAAAGGTTTCAATTTTTTGATGTTTGATTAATTATTTTGAAATCCATTTATGCTTACCTTGGTGTTTAATTAAAAATGTCATTTTTAGCATAATTAAATTGGCTATCTGTGGAAGACTAACTTCAAACTTATATTTTAAAAATGCAATGCCTTTTTTTGGTAAAAGAAACTTTTTAGTTATTTGCTTTTTCAGTAGAGGTACCGCCTCATGAATGAAAAACTAAGGAGAGCTAGAGCTTAATTGGATTTCCTACATTTGAATATTAGGCTACATATGCTTATGACTAGTCTAAGTTTATTTGGCTGTGCTCTTTAATCTATTAGTGATTCATTCATCCTAACAAACACAGAGTATGCTTTTCCAAATGTGTTGGATTTCATAGTGTTTACACTGACAAAATGTACCTCATAAAAGCTGTCTTCGCATGCCTGGGTGCTTTTCTTCAGCACTGATTCAAGTAAGCTAAGATACGGTTTCTACTGTCAGTTCTGTCAAAGCACATCTAGGCAATTGGAAACCATTTTCACTAAACATCAGAGCTGATAATGACAGAGTGCGAAGTGTAATAAACAAGAAAGGAAGACCCAATCCTTCTTGCTTAAGGTGCTTACCAAGAAGAATACTCTTCTATGTGCTCACCAAAAAGGCAATTCTGAAAATGATCACTGCTATTATTAACAAAATAGCTCTAAAATACTAATTTCTATAAAGGCAAATCATCATTCACAAGAAAGCCACAACCTGAGAGATAACCAACAGAAACAGAATATTACTCAAGAATGAGACATTTTTATTGAAATTTTTAAGCAAATCCACCTCAAATCAACATTTTTCTAAAATGTCTGTTTTTAAAACAATTCCTTCTAAATTCTCCTCCAGCTAAGTGTGGGACTTAATGCGTAGTTGTAAACTGCTGAAGTCACAGAAAGGGGAACACATACAATTCTCATGCTTATGACTACTGAGGCCACAAGAACTAACAGCCTCCTTTTGTATTGCTTTAAATGAAAAGACAATTAAGGGAATTATACTGATCTAAAGATTGTTGATAAAGCCCTATTTTGGTACACTTCCTTATAGCACAATTTGCCTTTTTTAAAAATATTGCTTAATGGTATACCTTTCCAGGGTATACTCTTCTGATGGAGAAAAGCCCGTACAGTCATGCTGATCATATGATATTTTGCATTGTTTGATTTATTTCAGAAGGGCTACTGATTATGTTTGTGCTCTGAATAACAAGGCATATTTCATGGAGCTGGGTAGACTAGAATTATAGTGGCCTAATGTCCCACAGGCAGGAAGTCCTGTGTTTCAATTGCTCCAAAGAAGAGTAACAGCACTCATGTGGTGCCAGTATCTGTTGCCTAGATTTTAGCATTCTAATTTCAACCTTGTGGATTTTTTTTAAGACTTAGAAATAATTGGTGCATCTTTATCCTGTCTTATTAATTATCAGAAAAAAAACTTTGGCCAAAGCTTTTGCCAGACAGCTGCACTTAAAAGCTGAAGATGCCACTTAAATTCTGCTTAGTCTTCTTATTAAAAGACAAGGGAAAAGGGTAGGACATATTCACTGGCAAAAAGAAGACTGCAAAAAGTGAAAGTGAGAAGGATTCTCAGCTCTTATTTTTCTTACCAGTTAAAGGAAACAGAAATGGTCATATATCTCAGTTTTCTCATCTACCAAATGGAAACAATGTCTAAGGAGAACAGTCTTCCGGCTCTGAAAGCGCTGGCATCTGCAGATCTGAAGACCAATGAATACCATTTCTGGAATTATAATTGCATCAGAAGTCCAAATTTGCACAGAAGAACAAAGACTCAGAGATAAGGGATGCTGGCCTGAGCTAATATATATTCTTGGAAAATGTCACATTTCATTTTTATAATAATATATGAAGCAGGGTTTCTCATAATACCTACTATTCCTGGTTTTTAAACAGCATCCACTTGTCAAGATTACTAATGGTTCTACCATAAGTTTACTTTCTTGACTGTTGTTTTGGGATATAGTGATATGGTGTGCTCTCAAATACATATGGAAATACTTTCAAGATATCAAAATAGTTGTAGTGCCTTTCCTATGAACTTTAAGAAACTAGCAAGATTAGTAACTTTATTTTTAACACTGATATATGACATATTTTAACTTGTCTATATACAAAAGTAGAGCGTTAACAATTGCAACTTTCCTCAAGTATGCCATGAATCACCGTATTCCTTTTCCCTTTTTTCATGCACCATTGCCACTATCTTACCTTCAGCAGTTTTGCTAGATTTCAGTGAAGATGGAACTAGAGGGCACACATTAGAATTTTATATCAGTTCAAGAAGGGGAGAAAAGAAAGACATATGAAGCCAGAATGACATTCATTGAAGGTTCCCTAGGGAAGATAACACATGTTTTTGTCTCTCACCTGCTAGGCATGCTAAATCAGTGCAATGATAAGCTAATTTATGAAATATATTTCATTGAAACCTGGACATCTTTACTGTTGCTAGTTCAGCCATTAGAATTTCAGGAATAATGGCAGCCTAATTTTTAAAACATAAAAGACTTGAATTTTCTGATATAATGCTTACGGTAGATCTTGCATGCAGCTTCAGATTTCTAATTAAAATAATTGTTACTACACAGTTGCTTAGCCTAAGCTCAGAATCTCTATTTACGTCTCTCTGAAACTTGTCATATTAGTGTTGAATACCATTATTTTTTCATTATAGTGTCAACGTGATTGGGTTTGTGAGAATATATATATCTGTTATATATTATTATAGATCTATTATATATTATTATGTATTATATATTATTATAGGTGTTCTCAGATACACAACTGACATGTAATTTTTTAAGTGGTCCTTTATAATGCCTTATAGCTCCAACGTCCAAACTTAGCTTTTTACCCACTTTTTCAATACTCAATATTGACTCACTTTTCTTCAAAACTATGACTTTAACAAAGCGATCAGGCAACCACAACTGGAAGAGTTGGCCTGGAGATGATAAGATGATTCCAGTGGTGCATGCTTCAGTATTTCCAGGTGGGCACCATTAAAATATAATGCCATCATGGTAGCCCTTGAAATCAATCTTGTTTTGTTAGCAACAGAGCAGATAGTTTTTCATATAATCAATGCTTTCTCCAAGGAATGGCAAATTAAATGTGGATCAAATTAAAAGCATCTAAGCATAAAATTAGAGTCAAAACAAGAATTTTCCATTAAAAAGTGCTATTCAGCCTTGTGTGATATTTTTCTCAAAGACTCCTTTTCCCTGCCAGGCTCTGATCCTCCTGCCAGGCTCCCAAGAACTGTGCATAAACAGTGTCTGCCTCCTTTATCACCCACCTGCTCCTCTTGCCAGACTTACTTGAATTCAACAGAGCCCTGGTTTGAGGCATGTGAGCTCATCAATATAGGAGTAAGTTCCCCTGTCACTCATACTAGGCAGTGCCATCAAGAAACAGACAATGTAGGTGGGTGTGATGACACAAGCCTGAAGTCCCAGCTACTCAGCAGGCTGAAGAAGGAGGATCACGTGAGCCCAGGAATTCAAGTCCAGCTTGGGCAACATGTGAGACCCTGTCTGTAAAAATAAATAAATAAATAAATAAATTTAAAAAATAGAAATATAAATGATCAGAGAAGCCCAGTTATGAAATAGATTGTCTCTTGACCCACAAATATATTGACAATCAGCAATGATGGGAAAATAAATGCAACAAACATTTCTGATAGCTTAATGGGATTTAAATAAAATATTCAAGGTTGAAAATGTCCTCGGTGCTACATTGCTCTTTTAAGTGTATTCCTTCTAGGATAACATAGCTTTGCCTAATACTATATATACAAAAAATAATTGGGTTTTAGTTTAATAACCTAATTTTCCTATATACAGAGTCAAAATTTAAATAGAATCTAACCTTTTAAGATTAGGTCCCTATAAAAAATAAACATTCTTTTTCTTTAGTTAGATAATAGCACCACCTTTAGCTGTGCACTAATGCATGTTTTACAGCAAAGATGACAGAAAATTTAGGCTGGTCACAGAAATAAATCCCTAAATGAGAGAGGACTGGCTTGTAACTTCACTGTTTGAATGATCCATTGATTATGGTATATATACCCGTTAGTCTGTCAAACACCAGAAATATCATGGTGGCTTTTTAGAAAAGCAGAGGTCTCTCCTGACAAAGACTGAAGGGAATTTTATTGGGTAATCATACGGAGAACTACTGAGCTCTTTGTGAAAGCAATCAGGGACATTAAGTGAGAAGGCTAAAAATAAATTATATATTTAGAGAAATGCAGACATTTCAGTTTGTGATGGTTGGTGAGGAGAGAGAATAGAGAAAAGGAAACAGAGGCAGAGAGAAACAGAGGCTAAGGGATTTAAAAAAATGTTGGTCCCCAAAATGCGATAGAGAAATAAAGCCATCCATGACCTTGTTATACAGACTTTGTGCAACTTTATAGCCAACCAGGAAAAAAGATTTTGAGTACTTAAAACCTTTTTTACTTCCTCGGTCAGTAGAACTCTCAGGAACATCCTAGAAACAAACCCCTCTGGGCATTATTTACAGAGATCAAATGGATGTCTTAAGAAACCAGTACCATGTTAGTTTTTTTGCTCTAACATTGCCAGGTATAACCTAGCTAGGTTAGAGTTTGAGTCCTTTGTAGGGACATGGATGCAGCTGGAAACCATCATTCTCAGCAAACTATCGCAAGAACAGAAAACCAAACACCGCATGTTCTCACTCATAGGTGGGAACTGAACAGTGAGATCACTTGGACTCGGGAAGGGGAACATCACACACCAGGGCCTATCACAGGGAGGGGGGAGAGGGGAGGGTTGCATTGGGAGTTATACCTGATGTAAATGACAAGTTGATGGGTGCTGATGAGGTGATGGGTGCAGCACACCAACATGGCACATAAGTAACAAACCTGCACGTTATGCACATGTACCCTAGAACTTAAAGTATAATAGAAAGAAAGAAAGAAAGAAAAAGAAAGAAAGAAAGAAAGAAAGAAAGAAAGAAAGAAAGAAAGAAAGAAAGAAAGAAAGAGAAAGAGAAAGAAAGAAAGAAAGAGAAAGAAAGAAAGAAAGAAAGAAAGAAAGAAAGAAAGAAAGAAAGA